>NC_086445.1:965108307-965408307 GCF_028390025.1 Pseudophryne corroboree | reverse complement strand
AATATAACACGCATTTCCACTGACCAATGGACTAAAAACCATCCAGATCAGTCACCTCAATTTATTGCAAGGCACTAAAATGGATAACAATGTGCTATATATAAAACTTGCTTTCGGTGTAAAACTATGAATTATATAGCTGAAGAATATCAGTTTCAGTCATATATTA
Organism: Pseudophryne corroboree; assembly: GCF_028390025.1. Lineage (NCBI taxonomy): Eukaryota > Metazoa > Chordata > Amphibia > Anura > Myobatrachidae > Pseudophryne > Pseudophryne corroboree. The sequence goes on along the minus strand of NC_086445.1, from coordinate 965,408,138 downwards.
CGTGTTATTGTATTGCAAAACTGCCAAAGGGTTTTCCTCAACAAATAAGGAAAAATATATGAATTTCTACTACAGCATTTAATAATGTTTGAATATAACCCTAATGGATAGATCACTAAAATAACCTATTATATATATATATATATATATATATATATATATATTTATATATACACATACGTTTTTTCTGTGGTATTTATTCCAATGGATTAATTCTACAATGCAGCTGACTTTTGTTGCTTTTCATTTGCATTCTACCTCACAATGAACAATTGGATTTAGAGCCACCAAGTCCCAGAAGGTCAAGATGAGAAGGTTTTTTTGTCTATTTACTATTTGTAACTCTGGATAAAAATCAATTTGTTGCTTTCATTACAGCCACACAATCAATTCCATCTGAAGCACAATTCAACAGTCAAGTCCAAAGACAAAACCAAGCCATAGGACTGCGACTGGTAAATTCTGACACCATATCAGCGATATTGTTGTATTTGAAGCCCAAAATAAAATCACCACCTCTTTAGATGGATGACCGACATTATATTACAGGAGTCGTTTCACTGCTACCATCTAATTTATTTATGTATTATGCGATTATTGGAAACATTCTTCATGAAGGTTAAAGATTCTTCATAAAGGATAGAGATGGGGAAATGGGTTATTTATTGTGATCCGAGCATATATTTCCATACTGTATCTCAATGGGAAGTTATCGGAAAACCAAAAATGCATCTTGGACCTTAAATTCTGGAATGCACCAATTATGAGAGTATATTTAATATCATAAGTACTCTCCCTCCTGTTTGAGACAATACAAATATTAACTGGGTTATAATAAAATAATAATAATAATAATAATAATAATAATAATAATAAACCTTCAAGCATTGCATCCCTTGTAACTGAGCCTGAAGAAACTTGGCATATGGAGTTAAATACAGGGGTCATAATTACCAAAATAACCAAAAAATAGAGAAATAATTAATAATACATGGTACAAGCAGCTGTGTTTTCAGTATGCTAATTGGATTACAACTTTGGTGATTGCTGTAACGTTTTGATTGAACTGACTGTAATGTTCTATTAACCAAATGGAATTTGGGTCACATTAGTTAGTAAACCACTTTGATCAGTCATCCCACTGACACTAGCAAGAAGTTTTCACATACAGAAAGATGATGTATTTGCTAAACATTGTTTCACTACTAACAGTTAGGCCACGGCCATACATAGCGGCCAAGGTGGACTCGCTGAGAGGGACCACCTTGGCCGGAAGAGGGGTTCTGTGTGCACACGGATCCTGTTCTGTGGAATCCCGCAGAACAGGATCCGGCCAGTGACATACAGGATTTCAATCGAACACAGTGCGTCACAGCCGCACTGTGTGAACACATACATTGAAATGTATGTGTTCACATTGAAATCCCGCCGTACTGTCATCCGGCCCGGCCGCAGCATGCTTCGGTTGGATCGGGCGGGCTGCGGGACTGTCGCACATGTGTGCCCATGTGCAGTCTCCTTGCGGCCTAGCGGGTCCTTGGCCGCTACGTGTGGCCCTACCCTGAACATTTTTCAGGTGTCCTCACACAATCACAAGTGAAGTAATTAGCTCCACTTGTGGATCTTTTAAAATGTGTCAGTGAGTAATGAATACACCTGTGCTCCAGCTAGGTGGTCTGGAAAACGTAAACTGTTGATAGCTCTCGAGGACCAGGGTTGGCCACCCCTGACCTATATCATACGTCTAATAATTTGTCTGATATTCTCTCTAGCAAAACATATCTAACACTTACCTCTTCTGCAGGTAAGTGTTCTGCAGGAATTATATACAAAATATTAGATACAGAATACAGATTATATTTTTTTTTTAAAAGGTCCAGTAATCATAAAACGCTAACTTAATGTGCAAGTAATACAGCGACACAGTAGAATATGGTGGTACTATAAGTAAATGTGAATAAATAACAATAGTATATATAAATAATATATGCGATACATAAGTAAAGTATATACAAATAACTGCTCTCTGATTCTCATGATTAAGGTCTCAGATGGGATCAAAACGTAGAGAGGAGTTTACTAGGGCAGTACGGATGGTGTAATGGTTAGCATTACTGCCTCACAGCACTGAGGTCATGGGTTCGATTCCCACCATGGCCCTAACTGTGTGGAGTTTGTATATTCTCCCCATACTTGTGTGGATTTCCTCCCACAATCCAAAAATATATACTGGTAGGTTAACTGGCTCTCAACAAAAATTAACCCTAGTGTGAATGTGTCTGTGTGTACATGTGTTAGGGAATATAGATTGTAAGCTCCACTGGGGCAGGGACTGATGTGAATGACCAAATAGTCTCTGTAAAGCGCTGCAGAATATGTGGGCGCTATATAAATAACGTGATAAATAAATAATAAATCAATACAGGTTGAGTATCCCATATCCAAATATTCCGAAATACGTAATATTCCGAAATACGGACTATTTTGAGTGAGATCGTGAAACCTTTGTTTTTTGATGGCTTAATGTACACAAACTTTGTTTAATACACAAAGTTATTAATAATATTGTATTAAATGACCTTCAGGTTGTGTATATAAGGTGTTTATGAAACATAAATGAATTGTGTGAATGTAGACACACTTTGTTTAATGCACAATGTTATAAAAAATATTGGCTAAAATGACCTTCAGGCTGTGTGTGTAAGGTGTATATGAAACATAAATGCATTTTGTGCTTAGATTTAGGTCCCATCACCATGATATCTCATTATGGTATGCAATTATTCCAAAATACGGAAAAATCCCATATCCAAAATACCTCTGGTCCCAAGCATTTTGGATAAGGGACACTCAACCTGTACTATGTTTAATTTATGATGTCTTCACTGATGATAAATTAAATTGATCTTCTAATTGTGCCCATTCACTTGTGAGATAATCGGTGCTAACCTTTGATTTTGACCGCATCTGTGAGAGAAATCAAAGGATTTTATGCACATTTTAGGTACCTTTCAACGCGATGCGCGGGCACGCCGGTTGAATCTCACATCTCAAGATAGTATGTGCTGCACTTAATATTTATCGAATCACAGTGCGATTGCATGTGTTTTTAAAAACACATGCTACATATCACACTCCAATGTGCGACGGGCACCCGCCAGGAGCGGCCAGAGGCCGCTCCCACTCGGCGGTGACGTGCCCATCACGTGATTACCATGTGATCTATCACATGATCACATGGTAATCACTTTGGCAGTTCAGGTGCGATTTCATCGCACAAGTGTATGGGGGCACCATTATAAAGAGCTCTGTTGTGCTGTCTTGGATAAAGATATGTGTTATTGAGGGGAGCCAGTTACACCCATAGAATGTAGAGGGGCTTCGTTTCGCTCGCCCAACCCCCCTCCCCCGGGCCGGCCATCTGAAAGCCGCTGTGGTATCATTGTGCTGCTGAAAGTTAAACTTTTTTCCCAAGTTTTAGGTGTACAGGCTATATCCAATTGTGAGCTCAATTTTTCTTTCTGAAATTAGCGCGCCTATTGTGCATTCCCCATTCACACATCATCCAATGGAAAAAAAAACAACAGGCGCACTAATTTTTGCTGTTAACAGCCCAAATTAATTATGGGGCAAAATTGGTTAATCAGCCTGTACCATTCAAAACTGCAAATAAATACTCGATAACAGTACAAATATGTATTACTGGGCAAAAGCAAAATATTGAGGGAACTTAAAGGTTTGAAATGGCTATTTCCACTTGTTTTTACAATGGGGAAAAAATATAGAAAACACTTGTTTTTTTACGCAAATAAATACTCTAGTTAAACTAAGGGTGAATAAAAAATGTCTGTAGGCTGATTTTTGAGTCATTTTTAGCAACTTCTAAAAATTGTTTAAAAAACATCTATAACTCCCACCTGCAATGTTAAAAACACCTGTCCAATCCATGTAATACCCCAATATACCTGACCCACATCTTTTAACCCATTATTTTGCACTTTGCAGCATATCATTCCAAAAATGACATGTAATTATTGGCCCAATAAAGCTAATTAAAAACTACCAAATGTCTAGTTAAACATTAGGGCTAATTGGATCTGTCTCTTAGTTTTCTATCAGACTGAAGCAGACTGTCTTGCTGTATCTCCCTGCATTTTTTACCAACATCCTTCAGTTTTAACAAGATGTTAAATTGGTCACAGCATGACCAATGTTATTGAATTATGAAAACTATTAGCAATAAAAGCTGACCTTTTTTTAATTATTTACAGGTAGAGGCCAATTCTTAGGCAAAATATTTAATCTATGTAAACTTGGGTCTTCGACAGCACATGAGTTGAATACTTATGCAAAAAGAATTTTTAACTAAAAATAAATATATTTGCAGACAAATAATAATGTATATAGATGCAGAGACAGGGGCATTAGGGTGGACTCTGAAGTTTCTGACAACTTTGCAGTCCCCATAGAAACCTAAGGGGGGCTGCTGTCCCTCAAATATTGAAATATAGATATGCCTCTTTGTGTGTTACCTGGTATATGGTTAAAAAACATAAGAACATTACTCATCCAAAGCAACAACAAAAAATTACAGTAACAGGTTAGTGACGATAATTATTGTCAAAAAAATACAAGTATTTATTTTAAAAAATTAGAGTAGAGTCGTCAAATCCAACAAGACAGGCAGCCACAGCAGCTCAAGGATTAAAGCAAGGATACTCAGAAGACAATTGTAATTGCTGTCTTGACTTGTGAGCGCTATTATAATCTTTATACGCAGTTGCTTGATTTGCCTGACGCATTGGAGGTCCAGGCATGGGGTAGTACCTGAAAAATCCTTCAAACTGGGTGAGGGTCCCAAATTGGGTAGAGAGGCAAGATAATGTAAATCACATACAATTAATTCTGTCTGGCTGGTTTAAACCTAATGTTTTTTTAAAAAAAACTAAATTTTTTATTGTGCTGTGACTACTGGCACGACACCGTGACATCTTACAAAAAGCCTACTATACTAAAAAACTAGTGTTTTTATTCAAAATGTGAGTGTACTTTGTATGTATTACTGTGTTTAGTCTATCTATATATATTCAGATGTAATAGAAATAATAAGATGTAAAAAATTGATTTTATTGAAAGAAGTCAAATAAATCAAATCAAAGCCTAATAACATTATTCATGTTAGAAAGCATTAAAACATGGTTGATCAAGGTTTCTGATACATGATTCAAAGTTTTTTTGCTTTTTTTCTCATTAAAACAATTAAAAAGAAAACAAGTAAAAAAAAAAACCAACAAGGTTTAAACCATCCGGTTTTGGGTTTGTTTTTGTTTGTTTTTTTACTGGGTTTTTTTCAGCCCTGTAAGTGTCCACTCATTGGCCCTCATTCCGAGTTGTTTGCTCGCTAGCTGCTTTTAGCAGCATTGCAAACGCTAGGCCGCCGCCCACTGGGAGTGTATCTTAGCTTAGCAGAATAGCGAACGAAAAATTAGCAAAACTGCTACTAAATAATTCCTTGCAGTTTCTGAGTAGCTCCAGACCTACTCCTAGATTGCGATCAGCTCAGTCCGTTTAGTTCCTGGTTTGACGTCACAAACACGCCCTGCGTTCGGCCAGCCACTCCCCCGTTTCTCCAGCCACTCCTGCGTTTTTACCTGGCACGCCTGCATTTTTTAGCACACTCCCTGAAAACGCCATTTTGCCGCCCAGAAACACCCACTTCCTGTCAATCACACTACGATCACTCGAGCGTTGAAAAAACGTTGCTTGAGCTTGTGTAAATCTCCAAAGTTTTGTGTTAAATAACTAAGCGCTTGCGCGCTGCGTACCATGCGCATTTTCTACCTAATCGCTCCGTTCCGAAAAACAGCAACGAGCGAACAACTCGGAATGACCACCATTGATATGAAAAGCTGCTGGTCCTTCCCTTCTTGGACAAGAGGGCATGGCTGCATCCAACCAATCAGCAGCAACAAAAATAGATTGTAGGAAACATTAGGGACTGTAGGAAGGAGTGATATAATGCAAGGAAATGTAGACAGCAACAGTGAAAAAAATTATCATAAAACATAAGTCCATACAGAGACAGCCTGGTATTGCTTTCTTTACTGTAAACCTTATTATAAATTAACCTGACACTAATACTTCCCTGTGGAGTTGCAGTCTGCAGCAAGGAAACAAGTCTGGAGAGAATATGCAGTCCTGCATAAAAAATACTTACAAGAACTGTGCTAACTGACAAACTTAAAATGTTCGGAAGTAGAATAAGAAATTCAGAGAGTTTCATTCCTGTTTCTGTATTACATACTTTTGGAAAATTATTATAAAAAATGTGTAAAAAGAAAACCTGCCAAATGTCCTTCTTCTGGCTAGAGAGACACAAAGGGGGAGATTCAAATGTTTGAAAAGTCAGTTGGGATTCTGTTTTTTCCTATCTAATAGAAAGGAAAAAACAGACACCCAACCGACTTTTCAAACATTTGAATCTCCCCCAAAGAATTTTACCATGTGGTCAGAACTTGGGGCAAATGTATTAATATGTCCCTTTTGTCAGCAGTAAAGCTGAGAACACACTGGACAACTTTTTGAATGATATGGACAATTCCGACATTTCTGAACGACATATTGTTCAAATCGTCCAGTGTGTACCCACTATATCGTCAACAATGCGCACTCCAGCGGGTCACTAGCGACATCACTCGTCGTCTGTACATGCAGCTCAATCTGGACAAGCTCCTTGCAGTACCAAACACAGCATGGCCCGGCTCCTCCCACCACCATTCCGATTATGCCAAATGTGTATGCATTTGTCCTGCTGGGTCCCGTCACCACCGTTATCGCCGAGTACACACATCGTTTAGTGTGTACCGGCTTAAAAGTCATCCTGCATTGCCTCTATCGCAGCTACTGTATGCAGGAGGGTTAAGGGGGGTGGGGGGATGGCGTGCTGGCTGTGACCTCTATATTCTATGTAGGTTCAACGGTCACTGACCACTTCTTTATTCTTCCCTCGGGTCTGTGACTGCGGGTACATCATCACAACCTGTTCCGCAGAAAACTGAGGATTTCTCCTTCAAGAGCACAGTGCAATGATGTTGCTCATCATCCATTGGTTCCAAGCTCTCAAGGTAGGATAAATGAAGAGTTGGGACCCAAATATTAGGGTGCATAGAGAATGTCATGGCTACTAATGGAAGAGGCAACACTCTTTACATAGCTACTTGGCGAACCCGAACTGTAAATGGTCCCAAACCAGCCTTATATCTCATTTTGAATATTCATGTCCTGCAATACGAGATCGAATTTTTGAATTCAGTCAGGAACTCTCCAATCTACTCCCAGAAAGTTCAACACTTTGCACCAAGATATTTAGTAAGTCTTTAGCACTGTATTACCCAGTATTGGCAATGATGAACACTTGGAAACTAAATTATTGCAAAAAAAAAAATTATTTGCATAAATCAATTGCAGTCAATTAAAATGTGGTAAATAGTGATATTAATTCAAATGTGTACTAACTATTGTACAAAGTGTGCACCACCATGAGTGTTTCTATGAGTATCCGCGGGTAGATGGTCTGCTGATAATTTCCAGTTTCGGAAGACACCTCCACAAAATGGTGGTATGGCTAGTATTGTGAGGATACTGAAAAAAACCCTCAACAAGTGCAACTTCCTAGTAGTTTATAAGAACCCCATTCATTTAATTCAATTGTTAACATTTTTCAGCCAAGACACTGCCCAGTTTATGCTATTACCCCTTTCAGACCGCTAGCAATAACCCGGGTTATTGCAAGGGAACGCACTGCAACCCGGGTTGCGGCACAATCTGAAAGGGGCCAGTTGAAATAACTCGGGTCAAGCCGGTATTTCAACTCGGGTAGTGAGCAGGCCCGGGCCACGGTGCAGTGTGAATGGGTAAGCGACCAGGCACCCGTTCACTAAATAGGAAGAATCATTTCATCTCCAAGTGCTGCCTCCGCACGCATCAGCGGTAACGTCACCAACCTGGCAATAAGATGGGTTGAGCCGCCTGTCATAAAGGGGTCTTAGCCAGGTCACACCCGGCAAGGACCCCTGTACAAATCCTGGGAGCGACATGGCTCTGAAAGGGGTATAAGTAATATCCTAAATTAGCCATGAGAGTAATGAAACCTTGGAACCTTGAAACTGATATCAAGTTTTTGCACTGCTCAGCGAAATCAGGTACCAGTATTCTACACTTAGCAAAGAATACCTACACTCTGGCCAGTGTCTCCAGAGAGAATCTGAAGGTGCCATCCATTTTGAACTTCTTAAACTATCTTGTCTGTTTCAAGAAAATAACTACACAATAGACACTGTAGCGAATTTCGTTCACGTTTTGCCCTGTTGCAAAATTTGCAGCCAAAAGCATGGGATCCAGATGTAAATATTGCATGCTCATTTCTGCTGCTCACACATACTGTACCAAACGCAGGATTTCTATAGGGGGGTTTCCAAATACAATCCACAGTCTCTTGCTCTGAACATTGAAGCCTGTGCGGGAGTTTGGGCAAGCAGTAGAAGGACCTACCACAATTAGATACATTGTGCCTTTTAGTTACATTATGGATGCAGGGAATGTAATATGCTCATGCTCAGTGCTTTATTTATTTATTACCAGTTATTTATACAGTGCACACATATTCCGCAGCGCTTTACAGAGAATATTTGGCCATTCACATCGGTCCCTGCCCCAGTGGAGCTTACAATCTATATTCCCTACCACATGTACCACACACACACACATTCATACTAGGGTTCATTTTTGTTGGGATCCAAATGACCTACCAGTATATTTTTGGATTGTGGGAGGAAACCGGAGTACATGGAGGAAACCCACGCAAGTACAGGGAGAATATACAAACTCCACACAGGTAGAGGCATGGTGAGAATCGAACCCATGACCTCAGTGCTATGAGGCAGTAATGCTAACCATTACACCATCCGTGCTACCAGTGTTCTGAATTTATTTGATCTGCATAGCTTCCTACTCTACTCTGTGCATTTTCTATTTACACAGTTTCTATGGCAACCTGGGGGTGGAGGCCGTGTTGGACGGTGGGAACCGGATGATGACGTCATCGTGCCCGCACACCTCCCGGTGAGCCGCGCTGTGGGTGTCTTTTCACACTGGTTATAGGATCTAGTCAGGTAAGTCTGTTAACACTTGTTTTTTGTACTCTGAAGAAGGAATTCAATTTCCGAAACGTCAGGACTGTATTGGTGGTCGTGCTGTGTCTGAATTCCTTTTGCTAAGTTCTCTGAGTGCCGCCTGATGCAGCAACACTTTGTCTATTTCTTTGGATGGGTAATTGTAATACATCATGAGTGCCGGGCTTGTACAGCATTTGTGTGTGTATATATATATATATATATATATATATATATATCCTTTTTGTCTGTCACCTGCCTTTACAAATACAGAGCTTAAAACAACAATTGTTAATACCAACACGAAATCTGTCACCCTTCTATCGCCTTAATGCGGTTTCAGCTGCAGGTTTGTAACTTTCTGACAAAAAAAACTAAGTAAAAAAATCACTCTTTAGAAAATCTGGTGAGATTGGTAAGGGTACTGAAGGCTACGTGTGTATAGACTTTGCGCTCCTCCTTCATTATCTGTGGCTTGAAGCTGTGATTTGCAATTTATTTTTTTTAATTGTCTTGCTTTTTCCACTGTTAGAGAAAAGGCGGTCATTAATGATGTAACCGGAGCCCCTTTTTTTTTTTCATCCCACTCCCTTGCCAACAGTGGGGAACCCTCCGTTGCACGCCCCCTGGTACGTGAAGAGTTAAATATTAGCATAATGAAGACTGTAAACAATATATGTTTATGAAAAAGCGCAGGACATATTGATTGGAATCTGTGATCCTAGTCACATGGGTGCTTCCCTTTTATTCCTAGATTCCCCATCAAAGCAAATGAACAAAACAAGCTTTATCTGTGGTGGCCAGTGAGCAAACTAGGATCTACGCAGGGACTATCCATCACATTTCTGTCTTAATTGAATGACACTAGAATGGAATCGATAAATTGCAACAAGAGACAGCTTTGAATTTCCACACACACTTATACTCCTTCTCTATTACTTGCTGCTGGCAACGTGACCAGAATGCAGAGCCAGAGCAGAACAAGGGAGGCTGGAGAGAAGACAACCTTTTGAACAAACTTACAAGAAGCTCAGTGTATGAAAATCTAAACAGCTCATTTGTATGCCCCATGTAGACTGGTAAAGATGCTGGTATTCAGTATTGGAACCTGGAGTTGCAAAGGATTATGGGCAATATGGGCAATATGGGCAATATGACTGCTTCTATACTGAAAACGTAAAAAAGGTGCAGCCTTGTACAACGCAACAATAACAGTCACGGTGGTACATTTTCAAGAGGAAAGAATTATCTGTTCCTGTAAGGAATTCTATTTTTTTATTCTGACAAAAAAAAGTATTTTGAAAAAACCCCAAAACATTTGTTTGAGCTTTTGTTGTTGACAAGCAGTATAATTGTACTTCTACACGGGTTCACTACGGCTGGCCGGCGGTCGGGCTCCCGACGACCAGCATCCCGGCGCCGGGAGCCCGACCGCCGACTTACCGACAGCGTGGCGAGCGCAAATGAGCCCCTTGCGGGCTCGCTGCGCTCGCCACGCTACGGGCACGGTGGCGCGCTACGCGCGCCACACTATTTTATTCTCCCTCTATGGGGGTCGTGGACCCCCACGAGGGAAAATAATTGTCGGTATTCCGGCTGTCGGGCTCCCGGCGCCGGTATACTGAGCGCCGGGAGCCCGACCGCCGGCAAACAGAAGACCACCCCTTCTACACATGTGAGATGTAGGGTTCCAAAGTTGTTTTTCAGTAAAGCCAAGTCAATCTTATGTCATTTTCCAAGTTGTTTCAGCTGGTAGAGACTCGGCTCCACTTCAACAACTCCAGCTAATATATTTTTCAAGAAATAACCCCCAACCCTACCAAATAGCAGATCTGTAGTGGTGGCACACCAAGGCTGCTCTATAATCAGCGCTATTGACAACCAGCAATAAGCGTCCTATTCCTGCTACTGGACCCCCTCAGTTCTGTCATTCTTGAGGATGGGGAGTCAGTATTTAAAACAATATTTTGCTGTCAGATGACCTAATCCATAGCTGATTCGGCCATACCGAGGACACGACAAGACTAGATCCCTGGGGGATTGGTAACTGATATCGTCACATACCAGGAAGATGAGCAGGTTGGTAACTGATATGGTCACACACCAGGAAGATGACTAGGTTGGTAGCTGATATGGTCACACACCAGGAAGATGACCAGTTTGGTAACTGATATGGTCACACACCAGGAAGATGACCAGATTGGTAACTGATATGGTCACACACCAGGAAGATGACCAGGTTGGTAACTGATATGGACACACAAGAGGAAGATGACCAGATTGGTAACTGATATGGACACACACCAGGAATATGACCAGATTGGTAACTGATATGGACACACACCAGGAAGATGACCAGATTGGTAGCTGATATGGTCACACACCAGGAAGATACCCAGATTGGTAACTGATATGGACGCACACCAGGAAGATGACCAGATTAGTAAATGATATGGACACACACCAGGAAGATGACCTGATTGGTAAATTATATGGATACACATCAGGAAGATGACCAGCTCGGTAGCTGATATGGCCACAAACCAGGAAGATGACCAGATTGGTAACTGATATGGACACACACCAGGAAGATGACCAGATTGGTAGCTGATATGGACACACACCAGGAAGATGACCAGATTGGTAACTGATATGGCCACACACCAGGAAGATGACCAGATTGGTAACTGATATGGCCACACACCAGGAAGATGACCAGATTGGTAAATTATATGGACACACACCAGGAAGATGACTAGCTCGGTAGCTGATATGGCCATAACCGGGACAGATAAAAACATCCATAATAGATATATCCATACCACGGAACAATGACCAGATCCATTGCTGATATGGTTAAATACTGCACAGGTAGGGAAGCCAATGCCGGGCCATTTTTTCAATCCCGGGTATCGGTGGCCGCCCCCTCCCCACCCCGCCCATATAACTCACCATATATCGGGGGCGGGCGGGAGGGGAACACCGTGTGAACGCTGCTGGCGTCTCCCAGCAGCAGCTAACAGTGCAGCGTGACCTCTCACGCTGCGCTGGGGACCCGGAAGCAGGAAGCTGGGCAGTGTTTGAGCGTCCTGTGGACGCTCAACGCTGACCCCTCAATCCCCGGGACTGGAGCTTCCAATCCTGGTTTTGAATCCCGGCCATTTTTGGGCCTAAATCCCGGGATCCCGCTGATCCCGATCCCGGGATTGGCCACCATATGCACAGGTACATTTTCCTGATTTGTTTGGTTGTTATGCCATTTTACACCATGTACAGTACACATTGATCAGATAATGAAGACTGATTAAATGATCAGATTTCAGTGAAGTTTTGATCAGGCAGAGGTCTATTGCTCTCATCCATGCACAGGACACACAAGGCCTAATTTATGTTTGCATGAAAATGCAATTGCGATTTTCATTTCTTTGTATGAAGTGCTGAGGTAAATACATTATATCACTGTATCTACTAAGGCAGTGCTTATCAGACTCACTTCTCAAGGCACCCTGCCAGCCCAGGTTTAAGACTATCCATACTTGCGCACAGATTACTAAATCAAATTGACTGAGGAGTTATTTAAGCAACCTGTGCTCAAGTGTAGATATCCTTTAAACCTGAACTGTGAGGGTGCCTTGAGGACCGAGTTTGGGAGCCAGTACACTAAGGTATAATTGGGCCAGGACAGAAGTGTTGTGCGATAAGTAAATTAATATTGTACAAAATACAAGTATAACATGTAACTGTAATAGAGCCTCCATGTAAAAGGAAATAAATGGTTTACAGACAGGCCAGTGCCGTTAAGTATACAGATGTTCTGCATTTCCATTCCTCACTAAGGAAAGAAAAGAGATGGCAGGACTAGACATTGTAAGTTTTCCACCTGGATAACTCTCAAGGTGACTGTAGATGTGGGTGTACATAAACGGTCTATTATCTACATGTAATAAAACCCCACCTTATCTGCATTAACGGATACTCCATAGCTTTGGAGGAGCTGCAGCTGCTTCCAATGAGAGCAGGTCCTTCACACAATCTTGCACCACTAGTGATTACGCTTTCCTCACAGCCCTCTGTATCTGCAATGCATTATTGATAATCGCGTCGCTGGGCTTTAAAGGAGCATCTGACACTACTCTATAATACGAGACACTCTCAGAAAAGCTCCGGTGATAGCTGGGAATCAGTCACACCGGAAAACCAGGAAAAAAACAACTGCTACTATATTAAAGTATTTAATAGTAACAGGTTGCGGCATGGTTGTGCTATAACCAGCATATTTTGACAATGTCGGATTTCTTTCTTTGTGTGTCTGTGTATTCCTAAAGGATGAAGCGTGTATAATATTGGGTTTTCATAAAATGGAAATGTGGAGATGAACTTAATGTAGTTGCATGGATGTATCTTGCAGTGTAATCACACTGCGCCTGCTCCAGAGCCGAGAGTCCACAACTACGGTTCCTGAGCAAGTCAGTTGCATCTCCGCATAAGAGTTGCATCTTCTCCACTACAGCTTAATGTGCATAACTGGGTGATAAAAGCTACTGTTTTCAGAGGGAACTTCAGTGCAGACAGGCGTTGATAATAATGACTGGTATTAAATGAAGCCTTCTGTCCAGCCACAGACAAAGGTGTATTGTGTAGCCATGGCACCCGAGCAAGCTCTTGTCACAGCGCCCGCCTCCCCATATATACTCAAACGCATACCCATATACACATTACACCAGATAGCCCCATATACACATTGCGGCAGGTAGCCCCATATACACATTGTGGCAGGTAGCCCCATATACCCATTGCGTCAGGTAGCCCCATATACACATTGTGTCAGGTAGCACCATATACACATTGTGGCAGGTAGCCCCATATACACATTGCGTCAGGTAGCACCATATACACATTGCGGCAGGTAGCCTCATATACACATTGCGCCAGGAAACCCCATTTACACATTGCGCCAGGTAGCCCCATATACACACTGGGGCAGGTAGCCCCATATACACCGCACCTCCACTCACCGCAGCGACGGGACCCGCTTCTCCGCTTGCAGCGCCGGAACCCACCAGCGCCCTCTGACAGTTTTGGCGCCTGGAGCTTGCGCTCTGCCAGAACCGCCCTCCATACGCCCCTGGCCACAGAGTTGCATGTAACTCAGTAAATGGACAAATCTCTGTAATGAGGGTGCAGTTATGACCAACTTACATCTGCCCCACCAGGAGAGGAGGTAAGTAAAGCAGGAGATTGTGGGACGGGCCAGAGAGGAGACAGGGATGGAGCCAAATCCCTCGTAAAATGGGTCCAAAACTACTAGTGTAATATATAAATGATATGAATGAATAAATAATTGCCCACAACTGACAGGTAGATCTGCTTTATATTGTGCCTGTGAGCAGTGTCGGACTGGGGAATGAAGAACCCACCATAGTGGGAAATGCAGTGGTAAGGGTCAAAGCTTAAAAGGTGTGGCCATCCACCACAGAGTGTGTGTCCAACCATTAGAGAGGAAAAATATTTATAGCAAATACATGCAGTATAATCTACCAGATTATACACTATAGTGAACACACCATCCTGGGAATGCACTATAATGTAATATATGTATAATAATGAAGCACATAATGGTGATCCTACTACAGTAATGCACTCTACAAATGATAGGAGACCCCAAGACATACGAGCTAGTGTCCAAAACTCAATCAGAATGGCATTAAGTCTAGTAAAGCAGTGGTTCTCAACCTAGGTCCTCAAGTACCCCCAACAGTTCATGTTTTCCAGGTCACCTACCAGTTGAACAGGTGTATTCATTACTCACTGACACATTATAAATCCTGTGAGGAGACCTGGAAAACATGAACTGTTGGGGATACTTGAGGACCGAGGTTTAGAACCACTGTAGTAAAGGACCAAAAAATCCATAGTAAAAAAAAAAATAGTTCTCTAAATTATCTAAATTATTACCACTGATAGGATTTAAGAATTGGTCCTGACTCTCCTGAGGTTCTCAAACGTGGTCCTCAAGGCACCCCAAGGGTCCAGGTGTAAGGAATATCCATGGCTCAACACAGGTGGTTAAATCAAATTAACTGAGGTACTAATTAAGTCACCTGTCACCTGTGGCCAAGCATGGATAAACTTAAAACCTGGACTGCTGGGGTGCCTTGAGGACCACGTTTGAGAACCTCTGAATTGGTTACTTTTTTACTTTTTTACAACTACAATTTTACCATGCAATATTCTATATTTTAAAATGTTATTTTCATACAAGAAAACATTAAACCTGTTATCCCAACCGCTAATTTTGATAGGAGGGCAAATCTTCGTGTAGTTTGTATACAAATAAACCAAGCACCCATGTTCATCCATGTTGCAGCTCTAGGGTTACCACCTCATCCCTTTAATTCTGGACACATATTAATTACACAGGTTCTGTGGCTGATTAAAACCAGGTGAAATGGAGTCTTGAAGCCAGCCAGCCAGCCACAGAACCTGTGTAATTAATATGTGAATTAAAGTGATGAGGTGATAACCCTATGCAGCTCTACCAAGTAATTGTCCCTATAATAGAGAAACAATGTATATTTCGAGTCCTCAGTCTGGAACCTGGCATTAGGTGGGCCAGTCCGACTCTGCCTGTGAGTGCGCCTAGTCAATCTCAGAATCCATTAAATAGAGCGTCTGCTCTCTGTCAAGGAATTTAGCCACTATTTCATGTCACCTTTGGAATATCCTCACAACCAACTATACGTTACCATAAGCTGCCTGTGCAAAATGGATTTCTTTATACAGTATTCATGTGATGAAACAATAACAAGTGTTTTCTAATGGGTGGTTAAACATAAATATCTAGACATCTCTAAATGTCCCCACCATCTTTCGGATATAGTATGTAAGTCTTTATAACTTTAATTTAGTGCATGCTGTGTTGTATTATTTATTGCTATTATTTTATGATGTTGTTCTATGTTGCCATGGACACTACATTTTCTGTTTGGATGGGATGTGACCGAATCATAGCGTGCACCTTAACAAACAAAATACATTTTTAACATTAACTATATACCCAGAGTACAGGAAAATAAAATATGACATGTAACCTAGTGAATATCCCTACAAAGTAAAATAAATTAGGATCAATTAGACCGGAGAAAGTCATTTCAAGACGCTGAAAGTTGACAGGAGCCACGGAAGTCCAAGGTCTGGCTCATTAGAAGGAGGACATGATAATGCAGAGATAATACAATTATCTCAACAAAGGCAATAAAATGATTTGTCGCCAATTAGTCTCAATTAACTTAAGTGTAACAATTAAGTAGAAGCACAATAACCTTTGATATGCTGATAGACTGCAGCCATTTCAATGAGGGTAATCTTAGCAGGGCCTCAATGGCTTTGCCGGGCTTATTGTCTCTGAGTGATGTCTGTGTAACGAAACACTTCACAGTAAGTCAAGCAGACACTGGACACAGACAGATGTCAGCTCATTGATGGGAATAAAATAATAATTGATGACACAATGCATTTCTTTACCCTGGCAAGCGTTCCAACGTCTGTCTGCAATCTACTGATATAATGGTTTTTACAGGACATCTTGAAAAAATCTCAGTGAAACTGGAAAGTCCCTTATTCCTGAGATACTTATCAGTGACCATGGCCAAGGATAAAACAACAGAGAGCTTAGGTTATGGATGGCTATTGTATGCACTCTCATATACCCCTTTCACATCGCAAAAATAACCCGGTATCGACCTGGCAACACGGGTCAGTGTGCAATGTGAAAGGGGCCTTGGAGAATTCCCGGGTCACCTGACCCGGAAATTCAACCCGGGTTATAAGAAGGGTTATTCCTGGGTTGAATACTGGATCAGTGGCAGCATAAACGGATTCCCAGGTCGATGTGACCCGGGACCCGTCTACTACATAGGAAGAGGTGGCGTGGAGATGAGCTCATCTCCCAGCACCGCCTCCATCCCCGCCCCCGCTGCCAGCTCCGCCCCCCACCACTATGGCAACCGTCCCGAACATATGCTGGGATCGGGAAGCCAGCAGAGAGGCTCCAATGCCGGATCTCACCCAGGAAGGACCTGTTTCCAATTCCCGGGTGGGATCCGGCATTGGAGATGTGAAAGGGGTATTGGAGGAAGAGTAGTGATGTGCCCAATAAAAGATAATTGCAAATACTAATTTATACCCACCCAAAAAGTTCATTGGGTTGGACCTGAAGTGGATGTGTTTGCATGATGCCACAAGAGCTAGATTTACTAACTTATGCTTATGGAAATTTCCATAGGGCTAATGCCAGGATCCGTGTGGCTTCAAGCGGGCATCCGTTGTGCCCACTTTTTTTCCAACCTAAGTGCAAGAGATTCGTCAAAACTAGGCTTCCCTTCTCCTTATACATGACTCAGAATTAGAGATGAGCGGGTTCGGTTTTACTCGGATTTACCTGAATCTCCTTATTGGCTATTGGACGTCACGTGTTTTGGTTAGCCAATAAGAAAAATCCAGAAAATAAGAAATGGCGATAATTCTGGCGTAAAGAACCAAGTAAATTCGAACCCACTCATCTCTACTCAGAATATAACTCTAGCTACACAGCACTCCCACAAGACAGAACAATTCTGTGTGATTGCATTGTCGCCACCCAGTTCCCGCCCCAAAATTCTCATTTCAGGCAAAGACAGATGCAGCTAGGATCCTTCAAACTCAGAATCGCCCGGAATCTCCCATTTTACACAAAGATCCGTTAACGATCCGTCCAAATCAAAATTGGCCAAACTGCGCCTATTTGTTTCTGCGCATTGCAACGTATGCTAAAACTCAATCTTTGCGCCTATGACAAGGGAAGCGTACAAGTCAGGATCAGCCGCAGTGTGTTCAGAGTAATTACCAGAGACAAGATGGGAAGAGGATGATTGCACTGACAGGCCTATTGTGTCTCCCTGCTATATGTGTATTCAGCAGTAAACCAGTGTTTACATACCCAGCTAAAACACAAGACAACCCCATACTGAGCCAAGCTTTGTAGGCCGGCTCCATAGTCAATAGGGTAAATGATACTAAGCTCTAAATCACTGAAAAGAAAACCCTCAGAGTGAAGACCTCATAAGGCGACGTGAATAAGTCAAACCCTCCCCAAATCCAGTTGAGGCCTAGTCATAGCAATGACTGGTAATCACCAAATGGCTGTTTTCACAACAAATTAACTTTAATGGCTCATTCACAAGGGTCAAGCAAACAGTAGGATTAATGAGGGTTACTCATGTCTAAGAGGCAGTAAGCACGTATTTCCTGCATTTTGCGTTTGCCTCTTGTCAGCATGTGCTGCAGTAGAAGGAAGTGAGCAGCCATCTTTTGTTGTTGATGTGTCCTGGGCAGCACTGCAATAAGAGGTCTGATAGGCACCAGTGAATTATTACTTACACAGCTTGCTGGGCGTGCAGCAGACATTTACAGCCTGATGCTTTGTTGAATGCAAATTGTCAGTAATTGCTCCAGCATTGCATATAGGGCCTAATTCAGACCTGATCACTGTGCTGCAAATTACGCCGTCCTGTGATCAGATAGATGCCACCCAGGGGGAGCAAATATTCGCCCATGCAAGTGTTCAATTGCATGTGCACTCTGTGCAAAAAATCCCCTCAGTCAGCGGACAGCTGCAAAACCGTTCGCATCACACTCACCATCTAATGTTTTCCCCATTCTGTGCAGTGTGTGCAGTGTGTGCGTAGCTCAATATTTACTCCTCCAGTGCGATAGAAACAGACTGATCGGCTCTAGAGCTGATGTCACACACCTTCCCTGAAAACGCTTGGGAACGCCTGCGTTTTTCCAGACACAACCACAAAACGGGCAGTTACCACCCACAAACATCCTCTTCCTGTCAATCACCTTGTGAATGGCCGTGCGATCGAAATTTTTGCACCAGCTTGTCGCTGTTTGACGACACGCCTGTGCATTGCGGTGCATACGCATGCGCAGTAGTTCAATAATGCACAGCAGTGATCAGGTCTGAATTGGGGCCCATAGTCACCATTATGCAGTTTAGTACTTAGCTGTGCAGCGGCCCCCATCTATATGCTTAGCTTGATAATCGACATGATCACCAGGACGCACTTGTATAAACTTATACTTGGTGTGAATCATACACCAGAAAACAGAGATATTTATGTATCCCTAATACTCAGTGTAGCCGGAAATTTAGTTGACATAATCTCTCCAAACTTTACTTACATGAAAACCCCCCTTTATAGCTCAGTTACTCCCCTTCAGTCACATGTCCCTTTGGTTCTGGAGCATTGCGTAATGCGGAAGCACACAAAGGGGGTCATTCAGATCTGATCGCTGCTGTGCGTTTTCGCACACCGGGTGTTCAGATCCGTACTGAGCATGCATATGCACCGCAATGTGCATGTGCGACGGATGGCTGAAACGGGGATAGCCAGTCAGCGACGGGATTGTGCAAAGGTTCCATTCGCACAGGCGTTCGCAAGGAGATTGACAGGAAGAGGCCGTTTGTGGGCGGCAACTGACCGTTTTCAGGGAGTGTCCGGAAAAATGCAGGCGTGTCCAAGCGTTTTCAGGAAGGGTGTCTGACGTCAGATCCGGTCCAAAACAGTCTGATGTGATCGCAGCGGCTGAGTAAGTCCTGGGCTGCACAGAGACTGCACAAAATCAGTTTGTGCAGCTCTGCTACACATGCGATTGCACACTTGCACAGCAAAAATACACTCCCCCCGTAGGCGGTGACTATCTGAACGCAGGACAGCATAAATGTCTGCCTAGCGATCAGATCTGAATGACCCCCAATATACGCTCGGCAAACATTTGTTTGTATAACTCAGCTTTATCCCGTTAATTTCTGCAGTAACTTTTCTTCCCTGCTAGAGCTGTGAAATTGTAAAGTGGTCTGTGTGCAAATCACCACTGGACTCTGAAGAATTGCAGAAGTGTATCTTTACTACCTGCAAGCCATACTGAATAATGGCTGCAGCAGTACTTCCTGTAATAACCAAAAACTTCCTGTGTGACAAACACTTCCTGCATGATAAGTGGATAGCAGTGATTCAATCCACACACAGCAAACATCTATAGAAATGAGGAAATACACACAGGAACTGGCATTCATAGAAATTATCAGACATATTCCCAGAAAAAAGGAAACTAAAAAGACAATGGACTTGATTAAGGAATATCTGCCACCTACACACAAAGCATTCAGCCATTTTGTGGGAGGATCTAATATTCACAAAAATGGAACTTGAAAGGAATTAACTGACAGCACTGATGGACTTTCCGAGGACTTCATAAATATTGGTCCAGCAAATAAAGAGCCTAGATCAGGATGTTGACACTCAAAATGCAAATACTTATTTTTTTTAACAGAGGTTAATTTGAGAATCATCTTGGAATTATCGGTTCCAGGTCAAATATAGCAATTAAGCCAATATAGGCATAGTTCAATTTGCATATTTTTTCTTTGCTTCTTTTGAGCCTAACCTTTTATGTTTTGGTAATGTGTAGCCCCCTGACATTCATGTGTAGGTAGTGCTCCTCTGCTCTAACACTTTCCTCATATGCCCCAGCTAGCTCTTTAGGGTGTGGTATGGGCAGGAGCTCATGTATACAGGTGTAACTTTATGGACACAGGTGGGAATGAATGCAGCGTCAGTATGGTTGAATAAGCTCGGCACCAGAACATCTGTCATTCAAAACACATAAACTTTAATAGTTGCTCTAATACTTTCTCCAGAACTTCAGCTTAATAAGATGGCCCATGAGAGTCACTCTCTTCACATACTAAGTTAACAATTCTCTAATAGCTCTCACACTCTAGCTGTTGCTGCCCCTCCACTCTCACAAGGGAATTACTCTCCACAGGGATTCCTCTCACACTGCCCCTCTTTGCCCCTCTACACACAATATACAGGTGCTTCTCCCACCCACGTGTCTGTCTCTTGATATTCCATCTTCTTAAGGGCCAGTTATCTGCACATGGTCACACATATATTTGCCTATTATCTATTCTTCTTCATATGGAATTGCAGGATATACACTTCAGATAGTGTTACCTCTTCACATACAAGTTTACAAACAGCCTCTTGCAGTGGGTTTCTCTGTTGTCTCTTTAACATTGGGCTCTATATGGTCAGATACAATGCTGCACTCCTGCAAGGGATACTGGGGTCTTCCGTTTAATAGGGACTCCCCCTGTTAATGAGTTGCAGGGCGAGACTTTACTTGCCTGGCCATGCTGCCTGTTTCTGATTGCTGTTCCCCTCTCAAAATGATGGCTCCTCATGGCTTTGGATGAGCACTGTGCCATGGCAACCTGGGGGAGCGTGATTCCTCAAGGTTCCCCATACATTATCGAGAAATTGTGGCAATTTCCCAGCCAGGTTGGGGAATCGGGAATACAAAACGTGTAAAAATCCTGATTCCCTGTTCCTGACCAAAAATGGTCGGGAATGACAAATCAGGGATTTTTAAAATTAAGAATTTCCCTGATTTTCCAATAGATCACCCATCATTGATCAGCGGATCTAATCAACGGTTACGGTCGGGTCAGGGAAACAGGGAATAGATGTATAGAAGCCTTCACTTCTGTCACCCACTGACCCTAACTATCACTGCTTGACCACCAGGGGCAGAGGCTTAACACTCTCAGAAGGGGTCATTACACATATTATTTAGAGGACAAAACAATTTGGGGGGAATACAAATGTTTGAAAAGTCGGTTGGGTGTCTGTCTTTTCCTGTCTATGAGATTGGAAAAAACAGACACCCAAATTACTTTTCAAACAATTGAATATCCCTCTTAATGTCTATATGCTGTTGAACATCAAGTGATGTTCTGTTGCATATTAATTACTCAGTTAACATTCACTAATACACCAGTCACACAGAAGCCCCGACTCCGACGCGTGTCTGACCCGGAAAAATGAACACAGAGCCAGGGACCTCAGATGTACTTACCCCTTCAGACCACCGCTGGGACCCGGTTTATTCCTTGGTTGTCGCTGTTTGAACAGGACGCTTGGAGATGATCTTCAAGTGCTCCTGAGCCAGCCAATCGGCTGCCTTTTAGGTATGACCCGTGTCTGCCTTTCACACTACAAACAACCTTGGTCATACCTGGGAAAAATCCTGGCCCCAACCAAGGTCACGGACCGAGGAAAGATCCAAGATGCACAATCCAGGTTGACCCTTTCACGTCGAGCTGGGACGTTGGTCGCACCGGTTTGCAATAACCCAGGTTCTCCACTCGGTGTGAAAGGGGTATCAGAGCATAAAACTTACATGGTAAGAATGGCAACTGCAATGCAGAACTGAGGAATTTATTGTGCAGTGGATAAATATAGAACTATTAAGATGACATATAGTGCGGGATGTACTAACCTCTCCCGCTGCGGTATCTGGCTTTTCTCTGTGCTCCCTGTGTGTCCTCCACGGTTACTGGTCTCCTCCCGCTGCCCGGCGCTCCCCGTTGTTTTCTCCTCTCACTGCAGTCCGCCTCATCACCGCCGCAGCCACTCAGTCCTGCTCTTTCCGTAGCTCTTGTTCAGCGCTGCGCTCCCCCTGTCCCTTCGCTGGCCCCATATGCTCTGAAGTACGGAGCCGTTAACCTCCCTGCGCGCAGGCAGGGAACAGGATCTGGCGTTCCACATGCCAGTGTGCGCTTGTCAAGAAGCAGAGACAAGTGCGCATGCGCGACTGACAGGGGGAGTGCAGCGCTGAACAAGCGCTACGGAGAGAGCAGGAGTGAGTGGACGCGGCTGTGATGAGGCAGACCGCAGTGAGAGGAGAAAACAAACGGGGAGCGCCGGGCAGCGGGAGGAGACCAGTAACCGTGGAGAACACACAGGGAGCGCAGAGAAAAGCCAGATACTGCTGCGAGAGAGGTTAGTACATACCGCTCATAGATATTTTAAAGATGAATGCTTGAATATGGTGGAAATTTGTCTTTAATATTACAAACTAAGAGGTCTATTTACTTTAGGAGCTGATTGGCTGGTACTTTATCTCCGTCCACTTTATCTCTGTCCAAGGCTTAGTAAATAGACCCCTAAATAGCTATATAACACTCTGCAAGATTCTTGCACAGGTCTCAATGCCCTGTGTATGTCAGTCCTTAGTTCAGTGGTTCCCAAACTTTTTTGAATCACGGCACCCTAGAGTATCAGAATTTTTTTAATGGCACCCCTAGGCCAAAAGTTTCTTATTGTGTTAATATGTCATCTTTAGGGTTAGTTATGTGGTGAGAGACAGCTTTCGCTGCTTGACCACATATTTTATGATTAGCAGCCACCAGCACTGGTTTTGCCTAATATATTGACAATAAATAATTTGACTTGGTCCTGGACCACCAACTGGAGGCACCCCTTCAAGTGCCCCGAGGCACCACAGTTTGGGAACCTCTGCCTTAGTTACTTCATGTTCTTAATTAAAACCTGAAACTATGCATAGGCAAAACTAACAATGCAATTTCTATTTGGCTGTACACATCAATCACATCAGCTCATTACTTTTACAATGTACACTTATAAAGAACAATACAACTTCAATTATTGGAAATTACCTTACAAATCACCTCAGTCGAGACCAAAGCAGCCTTATTTTAGTGACCTTTTATGTATTATTACATTTCGGCACCAACATAACGGCAATGCAACATACACAATATCCACATTTTGAATTAACTATTTTTTTTCCTATTTGGCTTATATATTTTAATTAAAGTCTCTGATCAGAATAAGCCTATTTAAATAGTGACCAGGTGCTCATTTTCTGGAGTTCACTAGAAACTTGTGACATCAGTGAGGCTGTTGCCTCTTGCCTCGGTGATGTCACTAGTTTCTGGTGAATTAATAGGCCGTTTGCTCACTAATGTTTCATCTGCTCACAAAATGTCTGCCTCCTTTGTGAGAAGGTGTAAGGTACACTCTAATAACATGATGCTAATAGTATATATGTGCAGCACTTACAGCATACCTCCTCTACTTGTCCTGATTTAGGGCCTAATTCAGTAAGGATTGCAATTGCAGGAGGAGATGCATACCGCCTCCTTCCTGCATTTGCGATTGCATCGCATCTGTGATGAACAATGGTCGCAATGTTCATCTGCGATGGCAGGCTGAGTAATAGCCTGAGCTTACTCAAGCTTGCCATAGCAGGTGTCCTTGCGAGGCCAAGAAAAACGAGCCACTCCCGGAATACGGAGGAGACAGGACCGTTTCCAGCAAAACTGGCCGCCCCCGTCCCACTGAAGGCTGCCCCTTTAATGCCACCCATAATAGTTGCAAGTGCAAGTGGCATTCAAAGGGTGTCTTTAGAGAAGGGGAAGCAAGCTAGGGTTCCCAGGGCTTCTGAAATTCATATTCATTAATATCGGGACTGGAGCTTTATCTAGCAACCAATAGATATTTGATTAATTTACTTTGTCTTACACTAGGATGTTCAACTTAAGCCCCTTCACAGTGTGCTATTTGTGCCATGCTGTTACCTATATTGAAATGGTGCTTTTTGTGCTGTAATCCCTAGCAACCAGATTACGGTTGTCAAAGGGGGTCATTCGGATCTGATTGCTGCTGTGCGTTTTCGCACAGCAGGCGATCAGATCCGAACTGTACATGCGTGTGCACCGCACTGTGCCTGTGCGCTGCACAGCTGCAACGGGCATCGGCACTCTGTGACGGGATGGTGCGAAGAATCCATTTGCACGGGCGTTCGCAAGGAGATTGACAGGAAGAGGCCGTTTGTGGGTGGCAACTGATCGTTTTCAAGCAGTGTCCAGAAAAAGCAGGCGGACTCAGGCGTTTTCAGGGAGGATGTCTGACGTCAGCTCCGTTCCCAATCAGCTTGTTCTTATCGCACTGGAAGAGTAAGTTCTGGGCTGCGCAGAGACTGCACAAAATCAGTTTGTGCAGCTCTGCTACACATGTGATCGCGCACCTGCACAGCGAAAAACCACTCCCCCTGTAGGCGACGACTATCTGATCGCAGGGCAGCAAAAAACGCTGTTTTAGATTTCTAGTATGACTTCAGAAACTAAAGCAAATGTCTGCTTGGTTTGTCTGATTTGGTTGCTATAAGTTACAGCACCTGTGCACATGGCACCATTTTATTAAATAACCCCCAAAGTGTTTTGCAAACCTTTAATTAAAAAATGTAAAAAAATGAAAGATACCTGGTGTGCGTGTAAGATATTTCAGCATGCTGAGGTGCAATATAATATATTGGTGGCAGGGTGCAGTATCTACCTTTATCATGTATATGAGACAGGCTTGTGGGAGAACCAGGACACTTTCTAAGGGATCTTGGTTGGAAAAAGATAAGACTGACTCAGAGGAGAGGGCTGAAACCCTGCTCCGTCGCCTTTGTGCGCAATGCAGGAATGTGCTTGCTTTTCACTTTACTTTTTGTGTCGAGCTCCCTGGCTTGCAAGCGTATCTTAAGCCATGCAGGGTCAGGGCAAACAGAGAACCGCATTCATGAATAGATCAAGTTTATGTGAGAATCTGCTCCTCTGGTGCCCTCGATTTCCATATGAATTGTTAATAAAATCTCAGGCTGAAAGCACATGATCACATCAGTTGGGAAGTCATGCAGAGAGTCCCCCGGTTAAGTAAAAGAAAAAAAAAATTGCTCTATCTTTCTCAAAAAAACCCTTCTGTATTCGTGGGAATTAAGCCTTGTAACCACTCCCAATGAAGCCCCCTACATCCTCAACATCATCCCAGCACCTGATCACCGGGGAATGCATTGCTCAAACCGCAGAGGCACAAAGGGAACAAGATGGTAATGACTCTCACCTGCCTAGCAGTTGGTCATCACAGATATCCTCAAGCATAGAGAGCTCTAACCCCAAAGGACAATGAAATGTGTCCAGCAGCTGATGCCAGTAGCTGGATGACTTTCCCACAACTTTCTGACATTGGGTGAACTGAGGAGCAGGGAAGACAATGAGAGGTCATACAAAGAGCAAAGAACAGGACCCATTGTAATTAACATTATCTTCCCATGGAAACGTAGGGACAAGAAACCGTGACTGCTTCAGGGGCCTTGTTAAAGCCCCCACTCTTGCATCTTCTACCGAGCCCCTTTCTTTAATTTACACTAGTACTCATCAATGGGGTATAACATTTATCAATTAAAATCCAGATTGAGTTTCTTTGCAGTAAAAAAGGTTATACAATAGTAATAGTAATAATAATAATAATAATAATAATAATGACAATATTGAAAAATAAATGGAAAAATAATGAGGATGACAGTTTTGAATGTACTCCTTAAGTATTTTTGAACTGTGCTAAAAAAAGAGCGCACAAAAGTACGACAATACAGAGTAGTGTGAATATGGATTGCATTACACTTATGACTGTAGAAGGGCAAATGGGCTGGTAGGCATAATTGAGTGAGGTAGTGCTTATTCAGCGGCGGCCTATGCAAGAGTACTGTAGGTACGTCTGTTTGGAGTTTGCAACTAGTATAGGGAATATGCAAGCAGGCACTAATGTCGATGACTTATAGCAAACCAGGCATACACAGCATGTGTGCAGTCAGGGTCCTGTGTCACCGGACACAGGGGGTAATTCAGACCTGATCGTAGATGTGCTAAATTTAGCACATCTACGATCAGCTTCCCTGATACGCGGGGGGACGCCCAGCACAGGGCTAGTCCGCTCCGCATGTCAGGCCCTGACCCGTCGCACAAGTACAAAAGCATTGCACTGCGGCGATGCTTTTGTACTTGAAGAGTAGCTCCCCACCAGCACAGCACCTGCACGCTGGCAGGGAGCTACTCGTCACTGTGAGGGTTGCAGTGGCTGCGTGTGACGTCACGTAGCCACCGCGGCTCGCCCCCCACACGGTCCGGGCACGCCTGCGTTGCCTGGACCGCGCCCCTAAAATGGTGGCCAAACACCGCCAGCCCGCCACCTCCAGCCCAGCGAACACCTCTGCCTGTCAATCAGGCAGAGGCGATCGCAAGGTTGAGACGGCCGTCGGTTGTCTGGCATGCGCGACGTCAAGTGACTGACAGTCTGCAGCACTGCAGCACTGGATCACACATACCTGCAGGAGGCTTCTACTTATACCAGATGCCTCCTGCTGCATTACCACATCTGAGCATCCTTGCTGTTTCAAGTAAGCAGCGGTGATGCTCTTGAGAACTGCACCTGAATCACCCCCACAGTGCACTCATATGCCCGATTTCCGTCCAACTCTGCACCAATGTATCAAAAGGAGGTCTGCAGTGGCTGACTCAGGAGAGCGATATCTTTGCGTCTGCACGTGTGTCTGAGACGCATTCCGTATGTGCCCCCATGGTGTTCCTACAACGATGCAGTACTAATTTGCACTCACAGTATCAGAACTGTATATGCAGTGAATGGGGCATTCCTGAGAGATAACGGGGCCGGGGTGGGGGTGTGGGGCTAAAAAGTCGAATGCTGAGGCAGCATCTAATGGGAGTGCCATAGACGTGTTTCTGAAAGCGGTTGCATACAGACACACACTACTACTCACATTGGATACACAGACAGAGAAGCTGCATCTACTATAGGGCTGGTGGAAGTTTCGTTGGTGTGACCTATGGTACTTCAGTGTCAATGGATGCTGACAATATGCATCTCAGTTCTTGTACATCCGTGCACACTAGGCTGTACACTGGGGAAGGGCTGTGCAGTGGCATTAGCATAAAGTCACACGCGCGTCTGCGGAAAATGACATAAGCATGGCTGCAGCAAACTCAGATTAAGAGTACCACTTTATCTTATATCTGGGGTTGGTCACCATCAGCGCCGCTGCACTAGCAGCAAGACAGTATACACAGAGATGTTCAGTGTAATCCTGCCAGCATTAGTAATGCATAAGTGCAAGCTTGGGAGCAAAAGGAATATTTTCCCAGAGCTCAGTGGAACAGGTGCTCCACTAATAGACCCCATTAACAGGGAAAGGCTCCAAAAGACCTCAGCCCCCCGGTGTCCTAGGGAGACAAAAGCCTTATTGTTCAATATGTGTGTGTTTGAGGGTGGGGGCTCCCTTTTTAAATGAGGTCCTTCACCAAATGAATTCTAAAATATCCTGCATTAAGTAAAAAAATACTGAGTGCAACTTTAACCCTAACCTTAACAAACTTCCAAATCTTAATAAGGTAAGAGGAGAGATGTATCAAATCTTGGAGAAAGAAAAAGTATCAACCAATCAGCTACTTACTGTCATTGTTCAAATACAGTCTTTAACAGAGCTAGAAGCTGATTGGCTGGTAGTTTATCTCTCTCTCTAAGGTTTGGTCAATCTCCCCTGTGATAGGACGGTTCCGTACGAAAGCACTCACCGCTTTCGCGTCCCATCCCCTGTGCACAGAATGGAAGGTTAGGTCACACGGGACCTGGCCACATAGGGGATTCCCGCTTACGTCAGTAACCGCCTGTTACTGACTCCACCCACTGCGCTGTGGGCGGGTTTATGCTGCCACCACCAAACTCCTAACCTGCCGTGGCGTTTGGAACCACGGTTCTGCTCTGTATGTGCCGACGCGCTGCGTTACCACACCTGTGTGGTGTTGGCGAATCCATGCTAGGTCTCTACCGGTAGCTGGCGGAAGGCGGAACTTGGAGACGTTAGGTGCTTCCCTGGACAGCCGGAGGAAGGGGCTATGTTTAGCATAACCCTGCAGGTCACAAGATGAAGCAATCTTCTTGAAGCAGATGTTTATTTGCTCAATAATAGCCTTAAAAAAGACTCATCCCTATTGCTAGGGGCAACAGCAATACAGCAAGATGTTCCAGCAGAATGAAGATGGTACAATACAATACAGTACACTCTGGAGGCACGCAGGCATCCTTTTTATGTCAATTTTCCACACAGTACAACAGGGGGTCATGTCCTCCCTGAGCCCTTTCTATTCAATCAGGATATTTTACAAAATACCAATAAATAAATTACATTTCAAAAGGAGATAAGTGCAATAAAACAATATCCTCCTTCCTGTCACCCAGACAACGTTTGGTATCAGATTAACATTCACTATTGATAAATTTATCACATAGCTTCAAAATACAAATGTTTCTGTCTCATTCACATCTCCAGGCAAACCCAGTGTTTGAGATTACAACAGGAAAGGCTACAATACAAACAAACAGTCTTCCTTCCTGCATCTGCCATTCAGGGTTCGTATATCAATTAAATCAGGTACATGAAACAGGTTCCAAGCCCATAGACCCCGTGATTAGCATCTTTCTCTAAGGAACTTACACATCAAAAGGTTTTGTCATTCACACCTCTCTGCTAGGACAGGGCTATTAGCATGCCTCTTCCTACTGACAGGAGATGATTATTCAGACAGCTATAGTAACTGCATTTTTCCTTTAAATACATTTCATTTAAACACGTGTTTCCCTTTAAATATACATGGAGCCTGTGCCCTGCACAGGCTCCACATACCCAGGCAATGTAGTGCCTCATAGCACAATATATATATTACATTTGTAAACATTTTAAACACCTGGCGCCTAGCGCCCTATACATTTAAAATTGGCGCCAAGCGCCCATTGTCCCCATAATGGCGCCGGGCACTAGGGGTTAACCCCTTCAGTGCCATGGCCGCCATTACACGTGTGGCTGGTTAGTCTCTCCGGTCACACTCCTACCCTCCCAATTCAAGCGGGAAACCAGCGAGTCATGTCCCAACGATATGGCTCCTGGTCCCGCAGTCCCTTGTGTTGAAGGGGACGCTACCTAGGGGGTGTAGGCTCCGGCCTAGACAGTTCATCCATAGTGTAGTGGGCCTCTCTTCCTGGGTGCACAATGTTCAAATAGTCCACCTGAAGTCCAAGTTCAAGGCTCCACCACAAAAGTCTGTCCAATTTCCCCAAGGTAGGTTGCAGCCACCTAACAGGTGGGTGGTAAGTCACCACGGTGGGGGGCCAGTTACACACAAGTGCCACCCAAGGTGTCCCAATTGTGGCATACCCCACCTCCCACAATAGCAGTATTCTGCTCAAACAGGCCACAGGGTGCACCTGCCCATATGGCTCCTCCTGGCTCAGTACTACTCCCAGTCCGTGCAGTGGCGCAGTAGTTCGTAAAACACAGTCCTGGTCAAGAATGTGCGCCATCAGCACTGGAGCGGGTACCAGAGCCTCCTCCAATGACTGGAATGCCAACTCGCAAGCCATCTCTGTACAGGGGTTCACTACAGGACTAAAGTCAATGACAACGTGTCCGTAGGGCCTTACAGGTCCTAAGGTCAGTACCGGTCTGGGTGATGTGGGTCGGGGACAGCCTCTGGTTGCCTCCACCCCCTCTGGTTTGGGCCTTCCCCTGTCTCCTCCCACATGGTGCCCCAGGCACTGCACCTCCGTCATACCTATCTGGCAACTGTCTGCCCTAACTGTCAGACCTGCCCTCCCATCCTCCTCTGTCGACCTATGACTCGGGAAACCTACCCTGTCACCTAGGCCTACTCCTTCCTCCTCGTCTGCTACCTGTGCCACAGTGATGGCGGCCAGACCACCAGCCTCTGGATCCTGTGTGGCATCCACTACAGGGAGGCTGCGTGTCTTCCCCGATCTACTGCGCACAGGCAGGGGACCTGCTATGTCCACAGCAACTTGCTGCAAGGGTTCCCCTATGGGCAGAGGCCCAGAGACAACACAACCGCTGGAGTGCCCCAGCTGCCAACGCATGGCACCAGCCTTACAGTTGGTCTGGGCATCATCCGACATTCCAGACCAGGGTAAGCACTGTGTCAGGCACTTCAGGGTACGGTCTATCTCAGGGTTACTGTCCAAAGGGGTTTCGCTGGCAACCGACACCGGTTGCGCAGGAAAGTTCCCTGGGGGGACCAGTTGGACACATTCCCTATCTGGTCTATCCCCTCCCACTTTCCTGTCTACCCTGTACCTTAACCCTTCCCGCCAGGTCAAACTTCCTGACCCAACCCTGTCAAGGCCGCTGCCAGAGTGGCGCCTCATGCCTTTCAGGGATGGGTCAGAGGGTTGAGCCTCCCTAAACTCCTGCCTGCGGCCCTCAATCTCTCCTAAATTGGGACACACTAAAGGGGGATCTAGGTGGGGACTACTAGGGTCAGTCTGGTAGGGGTCAGTCATGGAAAAGTCAGTGTGGTTTCTCATACTCACCGCCGGAGTTGGCAAACCACTTGGGTCAGGAGCATCATTGGGCACCCCCACAGGATCAAACGAGCTGGACCCAACATCCTCTGCGTTGCTAGTGGACGTAGGCATACCAGAGGCAAAAGGCATGCGGGGTCGATGTGCTGATCTAGCCGCTGTAATCTTTTCCTCTGGGCTGGTTGAAGCTGTGGTTGGCTGTGCTGGCAGTTGTCTAGCAGCTGTAGTCTTTTCCTCTGGGCTGGGCTGTGCTGGAGCAGCTGATGTCAACGGTGGTTGTGGAACTTGACTCCGGGGAATGGCGCCAACAAACGTAGTGACGATCCCACCACCCAGATCATTTCCTAGGACCACATCAGTTGGGAGACCATCCATGACGGCAACTTCTCGCAACTCTGGTCCAGCTCCCCAGTCCAGGTAGACTCTTGCCATGGGAACCGCTTTCTCCATTCCATCTGCCAGGGTGACCTTGGCAGTGCGACCCTGCAATACTGCAGCAGGATCTATAAGGTGGGGGCTCACCACAGTGATTGAGGCCCCAGAGTCTCTTAGGCCTTCTCCCTGCAGGGGTCCCACGTGGACCGGCTGCAGGTGCCTCCACATATTGTGTAGGGGCTGTTTGGCCATGCAGGTGACTCTCTCCGCAGAGTGCACCTGTCTCTCGCCACACTCCATCGGACTGACTGGAGGGGGAACAGTCTCTGTAGGCTCATCTCCTCTCGTCAAACAAGCGAGCCGGGCTCCAGCACTCGGATTTGGGGCACGAGTCTGGGGTGCTTGGGATGCAGGACAGTTCATCCTCAGATGTCCGATTTTCCCACAGCCATAGCACTTCTTCTCCAGTCGTGGCACCGATGATCTCTGATCAGTTGCAGGGACGCTGCGGTGCGGTTGCTGGCCAAGAGCACCCGGGTTGGAAGATGCTTGTCTTTGGGGGTGATGAGCTGAAGAGGGGGTCCCCTTGGTGGTGCAGTCTTTTGGAGCTGGCTGCTGGCTGGGCGCTTCTGCCCCTGTGGCCGAATTGCCACATACTTGTCTGCTAACTGGGCAGCCATCTTTAAGCTGGGTGGCTCCCGGTCTAGCATCCACTCCTTCACTTCTGGGGCGCACCTGCGGTAGAACTGCTCCCTGCAGATCAGGTAGATCAGTGCGTCTCATGTAGTGGCTTCCGAATCCTTCACCCACTTCACCACGTACTGCCGCAGCTGGGTGGCGAACTGCTCATGGGTGCTGCTAGGATTCTTGGGCAAGTCTCTGAACTTCTTCCTGTAAGACTCTGGAGTGATGAAGAATCGCTGGAGGAGGGCCTTCGCAACTGCGTCGTAGTCCCCACAGTCCTCCGTGGCCACTCCTCGATAGGCCTCCAATGCCTCTCCATGCAGAGTGGGCACAAGGTGTCTCACCCACTCCGACTTGGGTAAATCGTGTAGTTTGCAAGTCCTTTCAAAAACTTGCAAATGTCCATCAATGTCCCCATCACTGTCTGCAAACTTGGCAAACTGAACGCGCCCTGATCTGTGTACAACAGCTGACAACGGCTCCCGGGGTACCACGGCTTGTGATGCCCGCTCCGCATGCCACATCCGAATGACCTGGTGGGGACGTGGATTGCTATCGCTGGCTGTGTACACACAGAGCGATATGCACTAACTTTCTGAGGGATTTTGAGTATATAGTCAAAATCGCTGAGCCATATCGTTCCGTGTGTACACACCTTAACTCTCTCTGCACATGTTACATTTGACCCACCTGCACATGTTACATTTGACCCACCTGCAGTGCAGCATGGTTTTGCCCATTAGTGTGCTTTTTTTACTTTGCTAACAACTCTGAATAACCCCATATATCTGTAGGTTTCAAATGAGTAGATCAGCATTACAGTATATTCAGAAAGGAAACAGAAAATAAGAATTTACTTACCGATAATTCTATTTCTCGTAGTCCGTAGTGGATGCTGGGGACTCCGTAAGGACCATGGGGAATAGCGGCTCCGCAGGAGACTGGGCACATCTAAAGAAAGCTTTAGGACTATCTGGTGTGCACTGGCTCCTCCCCCCATGACCCTCCTCCAAGCCTCAGTTAGGATACTGTGCCCGGACGAGCGTACACAATAAGGAAGGATTTTGAATCCCGGGTAAGACTCATACCAGCCACACCAATCACACCGTACAACTTGTGATCTTAACCCAGTTAA
Organism: Pseudophryne corroboree; assembly: GCF_028390025.1. Taxonomy (NCBI): domain Eukaryota; kingdom Metazoa; phylum Chordata; class Amphibia; order Anura; family Myobatrachidae; genus Pseudophryne; species Pseudophryne corroboree. The sequence continues at coordinate 965,374,647 of NC_086445.1, read as the reverse complement.
CAGCATGATAACAGAGGAGCCTCTAGAAAAGATGGCTCACTACAGCAATAACCCGATTTTTTTTTTTTGGTAACAATAACTATGTACCAGTATTGCAGACAATCCGCACTTGGGATGGGCGCCCAGCATCCACTACGGACTACGAGAAATAGAATTATCGGTAAGTAAATTCTTATTTTCTCTAACGTCCTAAGTGGATGCTGGGGACTCCGTAAGGACCATGGGGATTATACCAAAGCTCCCAAACGGGCGGGAGAGTGCGGATGACTCTGCAGCACCAAATGAGAGAACTCCAGGTCCTCCTCAGCCAGGATATCAATTTTGTAGAATTTTACAAACGTATTAGCTCCTGACCAAGTAGCTGCTCGGCAAAGTTGTAAAGCCGAGACCCCTCGGGCAGCCGCCCAAGATGAGCCCACCTTCCTTGTGGAGTGGGCATTTACAGATTTTTGGCTGTGGCAGGCCTGCCACAGAATGTGCAAGCTGAATTGTGCTACAAATCCAACGAGCAATAGTCTGCTTAGAAGCAGGAGCACCCAGCTTGTTGGGTGCATACAGGATAAACAGCGAGTCAGATTTCCTGACTCCAGCCGTCCTGGAAACATATATTTTCAGGGCCCTGACAACGTCTAGCAACTTGGAGTCCTCCAAGTCCCTAGTAGCCGCAGGCACCACAAATAGGTTGGTTCAGGTGAAACGCTGAAACCACCTTAGGGAGAAACTGAGGACGAGTCCTCAATTCCGCCCTGTCCGAATGGAAAATCAGATAAGGGCTTTTTCAGGATAAAGCCGCCAATTCTGACACGCGCCTGGCCCAGGCCAGGGCCAACAGCATGACCACTTTCCATGTGAGATATTTTAACTCCACAGATTTAAGTAGTTCAAACCAATGTGACTTTTGGAACCCAAAACTACATTGAGATCCCAAAGTGCCACTGGAGGCACAAAAGGAGGCTGTATATGCAGTACCCCTTTTACAAACGTCTGAACTTCAGGGACTGAAGCTAGTTCTTTTTGGAAGAAAATTGACAGGGCCGAAATTTGAACCTTAATGGACCCCAATTTCAGGCCCATAGACACTCCTGTTTGCAGGAAATGTAGGAATCGACCCAGTTGAATTTCCTCCGTCGGGCCTTACTGGCCTCGCACCACGCAACATATTTTCGCCAATTGCGGTGATAATGTTTTTGCGGTTACATCCTTCCTGGCTTTGTTCAGGATAGGGATGACTTCATCCGGAATGCCTTTTTTTCTTCAGGATCCGGCGTTCAACCGCCATGCCGCGGTAAGTCTTGGAACAGACAGGGTCCTTGCTGGAGCAGGTCCCTTCTTAGAGGTAGAGGCCACGGATCCTCCGTGAGCATCTCTTGAAGTTCCGGTTACCAAGTCCTTCTTGGCCAATCCGGAGCCACGAATATAGTGCTTACTCCTCTCCATCTTATCAATCTCAGTACCTTGGGTATGAGAGGCAGAGGAGGGAACACATACCCTGACTGGTACACCCACGGTGTTACCAGAGCGTCTACAGCTATTGCCTGAGGGTCCCTGGACCTGGCGCAATACCTGTCGAGTTTTTCCCAACGGTTTATAATCATGTGGAAGACTTCTGGGTGAAGTCCCCACTCTCCCGGGTGGAGGTCGTGCTGAGGAAGTCTGCTTCCCAGTTGTCCACTCCCGGAATGAATACTGCTGACAGTGCTATCACATGATTTTCCGCCCAGCGAAGAATCCTTGCAGCTTCTGCCATTGCCCTCCTGCTTCTTGTGCCACCCTGTCTGTTTACGTGGGTGACTGCCGTGATGTTGTCCGACTGGATCAACACCGGCTGACCTTGAAGCAGAGGTCTTGCTAAGCTTAGAGCATTGTAAATGTCCCTTAGCTTCAGGATATTTATGTGAAGTGATGTCTCCAGGCTTGACCATAAGCCCTGGATATTCCTTCCCTGTGTGACTGCTCCCCAGCCTCGCAGGCTGGCATCCGTGGTCACCAGGACCCAGTCCTGAATGCCGAATCTGCGGCCCTCTAGAAGATGAGCACTCTGCAACCACCACAGGAGGGACACCCTTGTCCTTGGTGACAGGGTTATCCGCTGATGCATCTGAAGATGCGACCCGGACCATTTGTCCAGCAGGTCCCACTGGAAAGTTCTTGCGTGGAATCTGCCGAATGGGATTGCTTCGTAGGAAGCCACCATTTTACCCAGAACCCTTGTGCATTGATGCACTGAGACTTGGCTCGGTTTTAGGAGGTTCCTGACTAGCTCGGATAACTCCCTGGCTTTCTCCTCCGGGAGAAACACCTTTTTCTGGACTGTGTCCAGGATCATCCCTAGGAACAGAAGACAAGTCGTCGGAACCAGCTGCGATTTTGGAATATTGAGAATCCAATCGTGCTGCCGCAACACTACCTGAGATAGTGCTACACCGACCTCCAACTGTTCCCTGGATCTTACCCTTATCAGGGAATTGTCCAAGTAAGGGATAACTAAAATTCCCTTCCTTTGAAGGAATATTATCATTTCGGCCATTACCTTGGTAAAGACCCGGGGTGCCGTGGACCATCCATACGGCAGCGTCTGAACTGATAGTGACAGTTCTGTACCATAAACCTGAGGTACCCTTGGTGAGAAGGGTAAATTTTGACATGAAGGTAAGCATCCTTGATGTCCCGAGACATCATGTAGTCCCCTTCTTCCAGGTTCGCAATCACTGCTCTGAGTGACTCAATCTTGAATTTGAACCTCTGTATGTAAGTGTTCAAAGATTTTAGATTTAGAATCGGTCTCACCGAGCCGTCCGGCTTCGGTACCACAACAGTGTGGAATAATACCCCGTTCCCTGTTGCAGGAGGGGTATCTTGATTATCACCTGCTGGGAATACAGCTTGTGAATGGCTTCCAAAACTGTCTCCCTGTCAGAAGGAGACATCGGTAAAGCCGACTTTAGGAAACGGCGAGGGGGAGACGTCTCGAATTCTAATTTGTACCCCTGAGATATCACCTGAAGGATCCAGGGGTCTACTTGCGAGTGAGCCCACTGCGCGCTGAAATTCATTGAGACGGGCCCCCCACCGTGCCTGATTCTGCTTGTAAAGCCCCAGCGTATACTGAGGGCTTGGCAGAGGCGGGAGAGGGTTTCTGTTCCTGGGAACTGGCTGATTTCTGCAGCCTTTTTCCTCTCCCTCTGTCACGGGGCAGAAATGAGGAACCTTTTGCCCGCTTGTCCACGAAAAGACTGCGCCTGATAATACGGCGTCTTCTCATGTTGAGAGGCGACCTGGGGTACAAACGTGGATTTCCCAGCTGTTGCCGTGGCCACCAGGTCTGAAAGACCGACCCCAAATAACTCCTCCCCTTAATAAGGCAATACTTCCAAATGCCGTTTGGAATACGCATCACCTGACCACTGACGTGTCCATAACCCTCTACTGGTAGAAATGGACAACGCACTTAGACTTGATGCCAGTCGGCAAATATTCCGCTGTGCATCACGCATATATAGAAATGCATCTTTTAAATGCTCTATAGGCAAAAATATACTGTCCCTATCTAGGGTATCAATATTTTCAGTCAGGGAATCCGACCACGCCAACCCAGCACTGCACATCCAGGCTGAGGCGATTGCTGGTCGCAGTATAACACCAGTATGTGTGTAAATACATTTTAGGATACCCCCCTGCTTTCTATCAGCAGGATCCTTAAGGGCGGCCATCTCAGGAGAGGGTAGAGCCCTTACAAGCGTGTGAGCGCTTTATCCACCCTAGGGGGTGTTTCCCAACGCACCCTAACCTCTGGCGGGAAAGGATATAATGCCAATAACATTTTAGAAATTATCAGTTATTATCGGGGGAAACCCACGCATCATCACACACCTCATTTAATTTCTCAGATTCAGGAAAACTACAGGTAGTTTTTCCTCACCGAACATAATACCCCTTTTTGGTGGTACTCGTATTATCAGAAATGTGTAAAACATTTTTCATTGCCTCAATCATGTAACGTGTGGCCCTACTGGAAGTCACATTTGTCTCTTCACCGTCGACACTGGAGTCAGTATCCGTGTCGGCGTCTATATCTGCCATCTGAGGTAACGGGCGCTTTAGAGCCCCTGACGGCCTATGAGACGTCTGGACAGGCACAAGCTGAGTAGCCGGCTGTCTCATGTCAACCACTGTCTTTTATACAGAGCTGACACTGTCACGTAATTTCTTCCAACAGTTCATCCACTCAGGTGTCGACCCCCTAGGGGGTGACATCACTATTACAGGCAATCTGCTCCGTCTCCACATCATTTTTCTCCTCATACATGTCGACACAAAAGTACCGACATACAGCACACACACAGGGAATGCTCTGATAGAGGACAGGACCCCACTAGCCCTTTGGGGAGACAGAGGGAGAGTTTGCCAGCACACACCAGAGCGCTATATATATACAGGGATAACCTTATATAAGTGTTTTTCCCCTTATAGCTGCTGTATAGTTAATAGTACTGCGCCTAATTAGTGCCCCCCTCTCTTTTTTAACCCTTTCTGTAGTGTAGTGACTGCAGGGGAGAGCCAGGGAGCTTCCCTCCAACGGAGCTGTGAGGGAAAATGGCGCCAGTGTGCTGAGGAGATAGGCTCCGCCCCCTTATCGGCGGCCTTATCTCCCGTTTTTCTATGTATTCTGGCAGGGGTTAAATGCATCCATATAGCCCAGGAGCTATATGTGATGCATTTTTTTTGCCATCCAAGGTGTTTTTATTGCGTCTCAGGGCGCCCCCCCCCCAGCGCCCTGCACCCTCAGTGACCGGAGTGTGAAGTGTGCTGAGAGCAATGGCGCACAGCTGCAGTGCTGTGCGCTACCTTGTTGAAGACAGGACGTCTTCTGCCGCCGATTTTCCGGACCTCTTCTGCCTTCTGGCTCTGTAAGGGGGCCGGCGGCGCGGCTCTGGGACCCATCCAAGCTGGGCCTGTGATCGTCCCTCTGGAGCTAATGTCCAGTAGCCTAAGAAGCCCAATCCACTCTGCACGCAGGTGAGTTCGCTTCTTCTCCCCTTAGTCCCTCGGTGCAGTGAACCTGTTGCCAGCAGGTCTCACTGAAAATAAAAAACCTAAACTAAAACTTTCACTAAGAAGCTCAGGAGAGCCCCTAGTGTGCACCCTTCTCGTTCGGGCACAAAGATCTAACTGAGGCTTGGAGGAGGGTCATGGGGGGAGGAGCCAGTGCACACCAGATAGTCCTAAAGCTTTCTTTAGATGTGCCCAGTCTCCTGCGGAGCCGCTATTCCCCATGGTCCTTACGGAGTCCCCAGCATCCACTTAGGACGTTAGAGAAAACATTTAATATATCTGACGGAATTTAAACGCCGAGGATGTGTCAGCGTGCAGTTAGCATCTGGGGTTAATTTTGTTAGGAGGCTTGGGTTTGGGATATAGCATCTCTCTCTACCCTGGCCTATCAGGATTTGAAGGGTGATTTGGATGTGTGGTTTGTGCATTATACTATTTTTTTAATTGGAGTTATATTCAGACTTTCCCACCTTCCTTCACTTTCATTATTATTTTGTTGGCTGTCGGTTTATTGTTATGGGAAAGAATGGTAGTAGTGGTTTTCTTGTTTTAGGTCTTGAGGTGCTCTCTCCGCCAATAGTTATGGGTCAATGGGTTGACAGTCAGAGGTCGACAGTGTCTAGGTCTGCACCAAACAGTCAACATGCACAGGTTCGCCATGGTGAAAAGGTCGACCTGGTCAAAATGCCGACATGGAAATGGTCAACACGTGAAAAGGTCGACATGAGTTTTTTATTTTTGGGGGTGTCAAATTTTACCTTGCAGCATGTGGAATCTCAATTATTATTCAAAGGTGGAAATGGCAACCATTCAGCAGTCTATGTAAAGATTGACAGTCAAAGAAAATGTCTGTGAGGTTTATTGCATATTTTCAAGGAGAAATGTTAGTTACCCTCAATGTCCCTGTATTTTACAAATGGTATACTAAGTGGGTAGGTTATCAGGCATTACCAAAGGGCCTTTTACCCATCAAAGTTACTGTTTGACTAAGGGAAAGTCAGTCTCCAAGACCAAGAATATATAAAATAGAAAAAAACAGCGCTTAAATTAAACATACATTCATACAGTATAACCATATATTATAAAAATCTACTAATGATCTTTCACTGATGTAAAAGACAAAAATCAGTAACGTGTAATAGCAGTTTTAGCATAGAAATGATCAACAATAAATATTTATAAAATTATTTCAATTTCCTAAATAGTCAGATTTGCAGCTAATTTCCCAAATTAGCTTAATCACTGCATTGCGACAAAACTACTCTCCTGGAAGTTACAGGAGACTCACAATTTTCCGGGTAGTCCCCCACATCCCTGGCTGGATCTCTTGCACCCTGCCCATTTCCTAGTGAAGTGGGCAAAACGGGAAGAGAATACCTGGAATCGCTGGTTCTCATGGTCCTCATTTTCCCGTAATGGAGCACAGCCTAACGAGCCCCCCTACCACTAAAGTGGACAGCTGCATCTCCTCTTTGAGGTTTTTCCAGAGAGGAGCATCAAACAGTAGGCAAGTATGCATTAAGACAGTGGTTCTCAAACTCGGTCCTCAGGACCCCACACGGTGCATGTTTTGCAGGTAACCCAGCAAGTGCACAGGTGTATTAATTACTCACTGACACATTTTAAAAGGTCCACAGGTGGAGCTAATTATGTCACTTGTGATTCTGTGAGGAGACCTGCAAAACATGCACCGTGTGGGGTCCTGAGGACCGAGTTTGAGAACCTGTGCATTAAGATCAAGAACAGATTCAGTCCAAAATTCAACAAAGTTGTCAAAATGTAAATCTGGATGTGAAATACAACTATACTGAAATATATAATAAGCAGGAAAAGGAAGGAGGACCATAGCAGGACACTTTTCTGTGAATGAATCTGCCACCTTTTAATATTAGTGAATAAAATTGATCTGCCACTCCTCTATTACAGGGGTAGGAGAACCTTAGAAATAAAACTATTAATGTAGGTGGAAATACAGTATTATGTTCTATCAAGTGATTATTTAATGTACCCTTATAATGGCACCAGGCAAACAAAATTTACAGTAGGGTTGGCCATCAACCATTGATGGCTTCACAAACCATCAATAGTTAACTACCAATGTTAGATGGTTTTACTATTGATGGTGGGAATCCAATAGTTCTCCACCATCGATGGTAGAGAGTCCACCCCCATGCTCCAACAAAGCCCTGCCCCAGGCTCTAATTTGCCCACAGCCCAGTGAGTAATAGAGCAGGGATGACCATTGGTGGGTGAAACCATTGATGGTTCCCCGTGAATGGTTTTAATCCACTGATGGCCAACCCAAAATGTCATGGTTGCCTGCAACTTGGAGGCTATTACATTTATCCCATTATGGGGCTGATTCTGAGTTAGAAGCAGACGCGATTTAATACAAAATTTCTGAATAATACGTTAAGTAGATTTAGAACATTTAGAAGTCTTAAGAAGGCATCAAGGGTGAGACCCATAATTTTTTACCATGTACTGCTGACAGCAAGTCTGCAACAACAATTGTTAGCGCCTGGGACAAGAAGAATCAATAACGACCACTAGTCCTCAACTGTGACCAAATTAACCTAAAATATTTATTCACCCTTGCAGTGATGGCACCGCAGTTGGTGACACCCACTGTTGCCAATAGTATCCCCTCATGTGTGGATGAAAGAGGGCATGACCTTGGATAAAGGGGTGTGGTCTTGTGGGAGTCCCCCACTGCCAACACGCAGGAAGATGCCCCAGTTACATCACTCAGGGCCGTGCCCAACATCCCCTTAGAGACTTGTGCCTCAAAGAGACAGGATTTGGTTGCTGCAGGATAATGTCACCCTGCAGCACCTGGTTCCTGTCACTGTGGAGGTGCCGGCATTTTGGTGTCACACCCTCCGAAGGTAACACCCAGGAGCGGTTCCCTTGTGATGCCAGAGCACCCTTGCAAATTTGTGCCCTTGCCAATAGCTCCTCTCTCATAGTCCTAGGTACAGCCCTGGCTAATAGGCATAACATTAGTTTTAGATGAACTACTTTCACAAGCACGAAAACCACTGACTTTAAACTATCAATAGAATACATAGCGAGACCAACATCCTAAGTGTTATAGTATGCACAGAGAGCCACAGAATCCATTCATTCTACAATACACGGAAATAACATCAGGTTCAGTGGAATATACAAGACATCACCCTAAGGTCACTTTACCTCTTCAAGGACATATTGAACTTTCCTACAGTAGAAGTGAAGTAGCATACTGTATCCCAGAAAAGGTATTTTCCCTAACAACATTACCCAAGAACACAAGAAAACAGATGTTCCACAAATGTATCATAAATAACAGTTTTAACTAGCTACTTACCAATTCCCATGTTCCCTTATGCTTCTTTATCACTTCACCCTAGAGGAAAAGAAGAAATATCATGTTATTAATACAGTGGCAATAACATTGTACTTAATGGCATTTGGATCAATTTCAGAGAATATCTAAGAAGAGATGCTTAAAAAGTTTTTTATTTTTATTTTTTTATTTACACTTAAAAAATAAGCACAATAATTTTTGGCATAAGGCATTTTAGTCTTAACTGAATTATGTAACAATACGTATTAGCAGAGTACATTACGGTCTATTGCTTGAATATGTACTTATCAGCTAAAGAGAAAAAAAACGAGCATATATAAAAATAGTTTTTCATTTTAAATGATCTTTAGTATTATTACTTTGAATATTTTAAATCCAGTTTGATTCTTTTTTTATTTTTTGATAACTGAAATACATTTTTATACAGTCCCCCCCCCCTTCCCCCCCAACATTGTCCATACACTAGGACGACCAGCATCCGATCTGATTCCAGTCACGATTTCTCTTTAATTCCCCTGGGAGCGCTGGACACACGATTTGGGAGGTTTTGGACACAGATGTGCATACGATGAAGTATACGATCTATCGAGCGATCATATGCCTCACAAAAAGCACGTGATCACCTTGAAAAAAAATGCCACTCAAAATGACACTGATCGAATGTTCCATCGAACGATGCATCGTATGTGCATTAAACATGGTACGATGTGCATACCATTAGGACGGGTAATATGGGCTGCACGTATGATCAGCGGACGCGACATTCGACCTGCGGGACCGCACATCGCATCGTAATCATACCCAAACATTCACGATGTGCACACAATGCGTCGAAATCGTACATTCGTACACGATATTGTCCTAGTGTATGGTCCGCTTAAGCCAAAAGAAACTGGTCCGCTGAAGCGATAGGTGAAGTAAAGTCAGGCCAGTAATGAATCATATTGAGTATCGCTTATTAATCTTGGCAATAATATTTGGAAAACAACTGGCAATACGATTTTCTTTTTATTGCTGCAATAAGAAGCATATTATATCTAACTTGCGGCCGATGTTAGGGGCATATTAATAAATGCTCTGTGTGCCTGTCCATATGCCTACACTAGCTATATCATTAGAATGTTTTACAATTATAACATGATACTGTATATGCAGGGGTGTAGGGAGGGTGGAACAAGTGGAGCTTGAGCTCCAGGCGCCGCTGGGGACAGAAGGCGCCGGCTCACTGCATCGGGATCTTGGGTAGGAGGAAATTACTAGAGATGAGCGGGTTCGGTTTCTCTGAATCCAAACCCGCCAGAACTTCATGTTTTTTTTCACGGGTCCGAGCGACTCGGATCTTCCCGCCTTGCTCGGTTAACCCGAGCGCGCCCGAACGTCATCATGACGCTGTCGGATTCTCGCGAGGCTCGGATTCTATCGCGAGACTCGGATTCTATATAAGGAGCCGCGCGTCGCCGCCATTTTCACACGTGCATTGAGATTGATAGGGAGAGGACGTGGCTGGCGTCCTCTCCGTTTAGACACTTGATTTACTAATTTTGGGGAGCATTAGGAGTACTCAGTAGTGTACAGTGCAGAGTTTTGCTGATAGTGACCAGTGACCACCACTTTTATTTATAATCCGTTCTCTGCCTGAAAAAAGCGATACACAGCACACAGTGACTCAGTCACATACCATATCTGTGTGCACTGCTCAGGCTCAGGCCAGTGTGCTGCATCATCTATTATCTATATATAATATTATATATCTGTCTGACTGCTCAGCTCACACAGCTTATAATTGTGGGGGAGACTGGGGAGCACTACTGCAGTGCCAGTTATAGGTTATAGCAGGAGCCAGGAGTACATAATATATTATATAGTGAGTGACCACCAGACACACAGTGCAGTTTATTTAATATATCCGTTCTCTGCCTGAAAAAAGCGATACACACAGTGACTCAGTCAGTCACATACCATATCTGTGTGCACTGCTCAGGCTCAGGCCAGTGTGCTGCATCATCTATATATATATATTATATATCTGTCTGACTGCTCAGCTCACACAGCTTATAATTGTGGGGGAGACTGGGGAGCACTACTGCAGTGCCAGTTATAGGTTATAGCAGGAGCCAGGAGTACATAATATTATATTAAAATTAAACAGTGCACACTTTTGCTGCAGGAGTGCCACTGCCAGTGTGACTAGTGACCAGTGACCTGACCACCAGTATATAATATTAGTAGTATACTATCTCTTTATCAACCAGTCTATATTAGCAGCAGACACAGTACAGTGCGGTAGTTCACGGCTGTGGCTACCTCTGTGTCGGCACTCGGCAGCCCGTCCATAATTGTATATACCACCTAACCGTGGTTTTTTTTTCTTTCTTTATACATACATACTAGTTACGAGTATACTATCTCTTTATCAACCAGTCTATATATTAGCAGCAGACACAGTACAGTGCGGTAGTTCACGGCTGTGGCTACCTCTGTGTCGGCACTCGGCAGCCCGTCCATAATTGTATATACCACCTAACCGTGGTTTTTTTTTCTTTCTTTATACATACATACTAGTTACGAGTATACTATCTCTTTATCAACCAGTCTATATATTAGCAGCAGACACAGTACAGTGCGGTAGTTCACGGCTGTGGCTACCTCTGTGTCGGCACTCGGCAGCCCGTCCATAATTGTATATACCACCTAACCATGGTTTTTTTTTCTTTCTTTATACATACATACTAGTTACGAGTATACTATCTCTTTATCAACCAGTCTATATTAGCAGCAGACACAGTACAGTGCGGTAGTTCACGGCTGTGGCTACCTCTGTGTCGGCACTCGGCAGCCCGTCCATAATTGTATATACCACCTAACCGTGGTTTTTTTTTCTTTCTTTATACATACATACTAGTTACGAGTATACTATCTCTTTATCAACCAGTCTATATATTAGCAGCAGACACAGTACAGTGCGGTAGTTCACGGCTGTGGCTACCTCTGTGTCGGCACTCGGCAGCCCGTCCATAATTGTATATACCACCTAACCGTGTTTTTTTTTTCTTTCTTTATACATACATACTAGTTACGAGTATACTATCTCTTTATCAACCAGTCTATATATTAGCAGCAGACACAGTACAGTGCGGTAGTTCATGGCTGTGGCTACCTCTGTGTCGGCACTCGGCAGCCCGTCCATAATTGTATATACCACCTAACCGTGGTTTTTTTTTCTTTCTTTATACATACATACTAGTTACGAGTATACTATCTCTTTATCAACCAGTCTATATATTAGCAGCAGACACAGTACAGTGCGGTAGTTCACGGCTGTGGCTACCTCTGTGTCGGCACTCGGCAGCCCGTCCATAATTGTATATACCACCTAACCGTGGTTTTTTTTTCTTTCTTTATACATACATACTAGTTACGAGTATACTATCTCTTTATCAACCAGTCTATATATTAGCAGCAGACACAGTACAGTGCGGTAGTTCACGGCTGTGGCTACCTCTGTGTCGGCACTCGGCAGCCCGTCCATAATTGTATATACCACCTAACCGTGGTTTTTTTTTCTTTCTTTATACATACATACTAGTTACGAGTATACTATCTCTTTATCAACCAGTCTATATATTAGCAGCAGACACAGTACAGTGCGGTAGTTCACGGCTGTGGCTACCTCTGTGTCGGCACTCGGCAGCCCGTCCATAATTGTATATACCACCTAACCGTGGTTTTTTTTTCTTTCTTTATACATACATACTAGTTACGAGTATACTATCTCTTTATCAACCAGTCTATATTAGCAGCAGACACAGTACAGTGCGGTAGTTCACGGCTGTGGCTACCTCTGTGTCGGCACTCGGCAGCCCGTCCATAATTGTATATACCACCTAACCGTGGGTTTTTTTTCTTTCTTTATACATACATACTAGTTACGAGTATACTATCTCTTTATCAACCAGTCTATATATTAGCAGCAGACACAGTACAGTGCGGTAGTTCACGGCTGTGGCTACCTCTGTGTCGGCACTCGGCAGCCCGTCCATAATTGTATATACCACCTAACCGTGGTTTTTTTTTCTTTCTTTATACATACATACTAGTTACGAGTATACTATCTCTTTATCAACCAGTCTATATATTAGCAGCAGACACAGTACAGTGCGGTAGTTCACGGCTGTGGCTACCTCTGTGTCGGCACTCGGCAGCCCGTCCATAATTGTATATACCACCTAACCGTGGTTTTTTTTTCTTTCTTTATACATACATACTAGTTACGAGTATACTATCTCTTTATCAACCAGTCTATATTAGCAGCAGACACAGTACAGTGCGGTAGTTCACGGCTGTGGCTACCTCTGTGTCGGCACTCGGCAGCCCGTCCATAATTGTATATACCACCTAACCGTGGTTTTTTTTTCTTTCTTTATACATACATACTAGTTACGAGTATACTATCTCTTTATCAACCAGTCTATATATTAGCAGCAGACACAGTACAGTGCGGTAGTTCACGGCTGTGGCTACCTCTGTGTCGGCACTCGGCAGCCCGTCCATAATTGTATATACCACCTAACCGTGGTTTTTTTTTCTTTCTTTATACATACATACTAGTTACGAGTATACTATCTCTTTATCAACCAGTCTATATATTAGCAGCAGACACAGTACAGTGCGGTAGTTCACGGCTGTGGCTACCTCTGTGTCGGCACTCGGCAGCCCGTCCATAATTGTATATACCACCTAACCGTGGTTTTTTTTTCTTTCTTTATACATACATACTAGTTACGAGTATACTATCTCTTTATCAACCAGTCTATATATTAGCAGCAGACACAGTACAGTGCGGTAGTTCACGGCTGTGGCTACCTCTGTGTCGGCACTCGGCAGCCCGTCCATAATTGTATACTAGTATCCAATCCATCCATCTCCATTGTTTACCTGAGGTGCCTTTTAGTTGTGCCTATTAAAATATGGAGAACAAAAATGTTGAGGTTCCAAAATTAGGGAAAGATCAAGATCCACTTCCACCTCGTGCTGAAGCTGCTGCCACTAGTCATGGCCGAGACGATGAAATGCCAGCAACGTCGTCTGCCAAGGCCGATGCCCAATGGCATAGTACAGAGCATGTCAAAACCAAAACACCAAATATCAGTAAAAAAAGGACTCCAAAACCTAAAATAAAATTGTCGGAGGAGAAGCGTAAACTTGCCAATATGCCATTTACCACACGGAGTGGCAAGGAACGGCTGAGGCCCTGGCCTATGTTCATGGCTAGTGGTTCAGCTTCACATGAGGATGGAAGCACTCAGCCTCTCGCTAGAAAACTGAAAAGACTCAAGCTGGCAAAAGGCAAAGCACCGCAAAGAACTGTGCGTTCTTTGAAATCCCAAATCCACAAGGAGAGTCCAATTGTGTCGGTTGCGATGCCTGACCTTCCCAACACTGGACGTGAAGAGCATGCGCCTTCCACCATTTGCACGCCCCCTGCAAGTGCTGGAAGGAGCACCCGCAGTCCAGTTCCTGATAGTCAGATTGAAGATGTCAGTGTTGAAGTACACCAGGATGAGGAGGATATGGGTGTTGCTGGCGCTGGGGAGGAAATTGACCAGGAGGATTCTGATGGTGAGGTGGTTTGTTTAAGTCAGGCACCCGGGGAGACACCTGTTGTCCGTGGGAGGAATATGGCCGTTGACATGCCAGGTGAAAATACCCAAAAAATCAGCTCTTCGGTGTGGAGGTATTTCACCAGAAATGCGGACAACAGGTGTCAAGCCGTGTGTTCCCTTTGTCAAGCTGTAATAAGTAGGGGTAAGGACGTTAACCACCTCGGAACATCCTCCCTTATACGTCACCTGCAGCGCATTCATAATAAGTCAGTGACAAGTTCAAAAACTTTGGGTGACAGCGGAAGCAGTCCACTGACCAGTAAATCCCTTCCTCTTGTAACCAAGCTCACGCAAACCACCCCACCAACTCCCTCAGTGTCAATTTCCTCCTTCCCCAGGAATGCCAATAGTCCTGCAGGCCATGTCACTGGCAATTCTGACGAGTCCTCTCCTGCCTGGGATTCCTCCGATGCATCCTTGCGTGTAACGCCTACTGCTGCTGGCGCTGCTGTTGTTGCCGCTGGGAGTCGATGGTCATCCCAGAGGGGAAGTCGTAAGCCCACTTGTACTACTTCCAGTAAGCAATTGACTGTTCAACAGTCCTTTGCGAGGAAGATGAAATATCACAGCAGTCATCCTACTGCAAAGCGGATAACTGAGGCCTTGGCATCCTGGGTGGTGAGAAACGTGGTTCCGGTATCCATCATTACTGCAGAGCCAACTAGAGACTTGTTGGAGGTACTGTGTCCCCGGTACCAAATACCATCTAGGTTCCATTTCTCTAGGCAGGCGATACCGAAAATGTACACAGACCTCAGAAAAAGAGTCACCAGTGTCCTAAAAAATGCAGCTGTACCCAATGTCCACTTAACCACGGACATGTGGACAAGTGGAGCAGGGCAAGGTCAGGACTATATGACTGTGACAGCCCACTGGGTAGATGTATGGACTCCCGCCGCAAGAACAGCAGCGGCGGCACCAGTAGCAGAATCTCGCAAACGCCAACTCTTTCCTAGGCAGGCTACGCTTTGTATCACCGCTTTCCAGAATACGCACACAGCTGAAAACCTCTTACGGCAACTGAGGAAGATCATCGCGGAATGGCTTACCCCAATTGGACTCTCCTGTGGATTTGTGGCATCGGACAACGCCAGCAATATTGTGTGTGCATTAAATCTGGGCCAATTCCAGCACGTCCCATGTTTTGCACATACCTTGAATTTGGTGGTGCAGAATTTTTTAAAAAACGACAGGGGCGTGCAAGAGATGCTGTCGGTGGCCAGAAGAATTGCGGGACACTTTCGGCGTACAGGCACCACGTACAGAAAACTGGAGCACCACCAAAAACTACTGAACCTGCCCTGCCATCATCTGAAGCAAGAAGTGGTAACGAGGTGGAATTCAACCCTCTATATGCTTCAGAGGTTGGAGGAGCAGCAAAAGGCCATTCAAGCCTATACAATTGAGCACGATATAGTAGGTGGAATGCACCTGTCTCAAGTGCAGTGGAGAATGATTTCAACGTTGTGCAAGGTTCTGATGCCCTTTGAACTTGCCACACGTGAAGTCAGTTCAGACACTGCCAGCCTGAGTCAGGTCATTCCCCTCATCAGGCTTTTGCAGAAGAAGCTGGAGGCATTGAAGAAGGAGCTAAAAGGGAGCGATTCCGCTAGGCATGTGGGACTTGTGGATGCAGCCCTTAATTCGCTTAACAAGGATTCACGGGTGGTCAATCTGTTGAAATCAGAGCACTACATTTTGGCCACCGTGCTCGATCCTAGATTTAAAGCCAACCTTGGATCTCTCTTTCCGGCAGACACAGGTCTGCTGGGGTTGAAAGACCTGCTGGTGACAAAATTGTCAAGTCAAGCGGAACGCGACCTGTCAACATCTCCTCCTTCACATTCTCCCGCAACTGGGGGTGCGAGGAAAAGGCTCAGAATTCCGAGCCCACCCGCTGGCGGTGATGCAGGGCAGTCTGGAGCGACTGCTGATGCTGACATCTGGTCCGGACTGAAGGACCTGACAACGATTACGGACATGTCGTCTACTGTCACTGCATATGATTCTCTCAACATTGATAGAATGGTGGAGGATTATATGAGTGACCGCATCCAAGTAGGCACGTCACACAGTCCGTACTTATACTGGCAGGAAAAAGAGGCAATTTGGAGGCCCTTGCACAAACTGGCTTTATTCTACCTAAGTTGCCCTCCCACAAGTGTGTACTCCGAAAGAGTGTTTAGTGCCGCCGCTCACCTTGTCAGCAATCGGCGTACGAGGTTACATCCAGAAAATGTGGAGAAGATGATGTTCATTAAAATGAATTATAATCAATTCCTCCGCGGAGACATTGACCAGCAGCAATTGCCTCCACAAAGTACACAGGGAGCTGAGATGGTGGATTCCAGTGGGGACGAATTGATAATCTGTGAGGAGGGGGATGTACACGGTGATATATCGGAGGGTGAAGATGAGGTGGACATCTTGCCTCTGTAGAGCCAGTTTGTGCAAGGAGAGATTAATTGCTTCTTTTTTGGGGGGGGTCCAAACCAACCCGTCATATCAGTCACAGTCGTGTGGCAGACCCTGTCACTGAAATGATGGGTTGGTTAAAGTGTGCATGTCCTGTTTTGTTTATACAACATAAGGGTGGGTGGGAGGGCCCAAGGACAATTCCATCTTGCACCTCTTTTTTCTTTTCTTTTTCTTTGCATCATGTGCTGATTGGGGAGGGTTTTTTTGGAAGGGACATCCTGCGTGACACTGCAGTGCCACTCCTAGATGGGCCCGGTGTTTGTGTCGGCCACTAGGGTCGCTAATCTTACTCACACAGTCAGCTACCTCATTGCGCCTCTTTTTTTCTTTGCGTCATGTGCTGTTTGGGGAGGGTTTTTTGGAAGGGACATCCTGCGTGACACTGCAGTGCCACTCCTAGATGGGCCCGGTGTTTGTGTCGGCCACTAGGGTCGCTAATCTTACTCACACAGCTACCTCATTGCGCCTCTTTTTTTCTTTGCGTCATGTGCTGTTTGGGGAGGGTTTTTTGGAAGGGACATCCTGCGTGACACTGCAGTGCCACTCCTAGATGGGCCCGGTGTTTGTGTCGGCCACTAGGGTCGCTAATCTTACTCACACAGCTACCTCATTGCGCCTCTTTTTTTCTTTGCGTCATGTGCTGTTTGGGGAGGGTTTTTTGGAAGGGACATCCTGCGTGACACTGCAGTGCCACTCCTAGATGGGCCCGGTGTTTGTGTCGGCCACTAGGGTCGCTAATCTTACTCACACAGCTACCTCATTGCGCCTCTTTTTTTCTTTGCGTCATGTGCTGTTTGGGGAGGGTTTTTTGGAAGGGCCATCCTGCGTGACACTGCAGTGCCACTCCTAGATGGGCCCGGTGTTTGTGTCGGCCACTAGGGTCGCTAATCTTACTCACACAGCTACCTCATTGCGCCTCTTTTTTTCTTTGCGTCATGTGCTGTTTGGGGAGGGTCTTTTGGAAGGGCCATCCTGCGTGACACTGCAGTGCCACTCCTAGATGGGCCCGGTGTTTGTGTCGGCCACTAGGGTCGCTAATCTTACTCACACAGCTACCTCATTGCGCCTCTTTTTTTCTTTGCGTCATGTGCTGTTTGGGGAGGGTTTTTTGGAAGGGCCATCCTGCGTGACACTGCAGTGCCACTCCTAGATGGGCCCGGTGTTTGTGTCGGCCACTAGGGTCGCTAATCTTACTCACACAGCTACCTCATTGCGCCTCTTTTTTTCTTTGCGTCATGTGCTGTTTGGGGAGGGTTTTTTGGAAGGGACATCCTGCGTGACACTGCAGTGCCACTCCTAGATGGGCCCGGTGTTTGTGTCGGCCACTAGGGTCGCTTATCTTACTCACACAGCGACCTCGGTGCAAATTTTAGGACTAAAAATAATATTGTGAGGTGTGAGGTATTCAGAATAGACTGAAAATGAGTGTAAATTATGGTTTTTGAGGTTAATAATACTTTGGGATCAAAATGACCCCCAAATTCTATGATTTAAGCTGTTTTTTAGGGTTTTTTGAAAAAAACACCCGAATCCAAAACACACCCGAATCCGACAAAAAAAATTCGGTGAGGTTTTGCCAAAACGCGTTCGAACCCAAAACACGGCCGCGGAACCGAACCCAAAACCAAAACACAAAACCCGAAAAATTTCAGGCGCTCATCTCTAGAAATTACTAGAAGAGAGGGAAGGGGTGGCCACCACACTGCCTGCAAGTTCCATATCACTGATTGCACAGTACAGAGAGTCCAGTGCAGTGCAGTGCAGAGTGGTGTGTTGTTAGGGAAGAGGGGAGGTTTGGAGGCTTGTCAGCAGAACTTTCATGGCTGTCAGGGATCTGCATTCAGTGATCTGGACCATGCAGGCAGTGTGGTGGCCACCCTTTCCCTTTCTTCAGTCCTTTCCTCATACCCACAAGGCCCAGCCTGTCAATCACATAGAAGCTCCGCCACTCCAGGCTGAAACGAGGAGCTGCTCTGCTGCTGCCCTCTTGGTGAGAATTAATGTGTGTATATACTGTGTGTTTATGTCTGTGTATACTGTGTGTTTATGTGTATATGTCTGTGTTTGTGTGTAAATGTGTTCGTGTGTAAATGTGTGTGTATATGTCTGTGTGCTAATGTGTATACATGTATGTGTGTGTTTATGTGTGTGCATATATATATATATATATCTTTGTTTACAGTATGTTTGAGTATATGTGTGTATTTATGTATGTATGTCTGTCTGTGTGTATGTCTGTGTATATCTGTGTGTGTGTGTGTATATTTGTGTGTTTGTGTGTGTGTGTGTGTGTGTGTGTGTGTGTGTATATCTGTGTATATTTGTGTGTTTATGTATGTCTGTGCCTAAATGTGTGTGAATCTATGTATGTATGTGTGGGTGGGGGTGCCGTGACATGACCCTGCTCCGAGTGTCATGTCTCCACGCTACGCCTCTGTGTATATGCAACTGCAATTAGTGTACGTGCAATTTGCAACACGCACAATCAAAATTCAAATGGAAAAGACATTTTACAAAAATAAGCCAATGATCTGCAATTCACATCATCTATCATCTACTAAATCAAAACAGTCCTTATTACGCAGTCTGCTGGGAGCCTTTAAAAATGTTAGCAATTTTAATCAAAACATCATATTGTATGCTAAACTATTCCCGGCGAGTACTTATCCTTGATGTTACCTGGGTGTGACTATTACAAGAATGTATTCTAACATGTAACTGAAGCACAATCCACAGTACATGAGTCCACTAAAGTAAGGAATAGGGTATACTACTGTATATACAGACACAGATAAAAAAAACGGGATCCAGTTTTTAGGTCGACAGTAAGTTGGTCGACACTGTCTAGGTCGACCACTATTGGTCGACAGTAAGTAGGTCGACAGGGTTTCCAAGTCGACAGGGACTCTGGGTCGACAAAGGAAGAGAAGTATTAGAACTCAAGGACATACACTGAGACTGGAGGGGGGGAGGTTCAGGGGAAATTTAAGGAAAAATTACTTCACAGAAAGGGTAGTGGATAAGTGGAATAGCCTCCCATCAGAGGTGGTAGAGGCTAAGACTGTAGAGCAATTTAAACATGCTTGGGATAGGCATATGAATATCCTTACAAAGAATTAAGGTTCAAAAAGGGTTGAGATTGCCTAAAGGATAAAAAAAAAAGGGGCAGACTAGATGGGCCAAGTGGTTCTTATCTGCCGTCAAATTCTATGTTTCTATGTTCCATGTTGACATGACAAAAGGTCGACATGAGTTTTTTTATTTTTTCATTTTTTTTACTTTTTCATACTTTATGATCCACGTGGACTACAATTGGGAACGGTAACCTGTGCCGAGCGCAGCGGCAGCGGACAGTGAACTAATTGGGGTTCCCGGTCACTGGCCCTCATTCCGAGTTGATCGCTCGCTAGCTACTTTTAGCAGCCGTGCAAACGCATAGTCGCCGTCCACGGGGGAGTGTATTTTCGCTTTTCAGGAGTGCGAACGCCTGTGCAGCCGAGCGGCTGCAAACACATTTTGTGCAGAACAAGACCTGCCCTGTAGTTACTTATTCTGTGCGATGATTGCTGCGACGAATGACACGGTAATGACGTCAAATACCCGCCCAGCAAATGCCTGAAAACGCCTGCGTTTTTCCAAACACTCCCAGAAAATGGTCCGTTGCCACCCAGAAACTCCCACTTTCTGTCAATCTTCTTGCGTCCGCCAGTGCGGCTGAAAGCGTCACCAGAACCTGTGCAAAACCACGATGCTCTTTGTACCCATACACCACGCACGCGCATTGCGGTGCATTTGCATGCGCAGTTTTGCCGTTTTTTTAACTGATCGCTAAGCAGCGAACAATGGCAACTAGCGATCAACTCGGAATGAGGGCCACTGTACGGAGAAAACGACACCAAAAAAGTAAAAAAAAAACTCTTGTCGACCTAGAGTCCCTGTCGACCTAGAAACCATGTCGACCTACTTACTGTCGACCAATAGTGGTTGACCTAGACACTGTCGTCCTGAGTCTAATCTACCTAACATACCACACCCGAAAAAAACATATGAAAGTATATGAAGCTAAGCTATTATTTTGTATATGTGCTTCTCTGAATGCAGAACTCACACAAAGTTATCGCAAGCAAGTGTTAGTGCTTGTCTACATGAATTTCAAGTCCAAGCAGAACTCAACACATGAAACCCATCATAAAAATAGCATAGCATACGATGCACAATACAGATTCCCATGCATTTCCCTATTTCATTGCTAGTTTCCATGGGGGTCATTCCGAGTTGATCGCTCGCTAGCTGTTTTTAGCAGCCGTACAAACGCTGTGCCGCCTCCCACTGAGAGTGTATTTTAGCTTAGCAGAAGTGAGACCGAAAGGATCGCAGAGCGGCTACAAAAAAATATTGGGGGTAATTCCAAGTTGATCGCAGCAGGAAATTTTTTAGCAGTTGGGCAAAACCATGTGCACTGCAGGTGGGGCAGATCTAACATTTGCAGAGGGAGTTAGATTTGGGTGGGCTATTTTGTTTCTGTGCAGGGTAAATACTGGCTGCTTTATTTTTACACTGCAATTTAGATTGCAGATTTAACTCACCACACCCAAATCTATCTCTCTCTGCACATGTTATATCTGCCTCCCCTGCAGTGCACATGGTTTTGCCCAACTGCTAAAAAATTTCCTGCTGCGATCAACTCAATTGTGCAGTTTTAGAGTAGCTTCAGACCTACTCAGAGCTTGCGATGACTTCAGACTGTTCAGTTCCTGTTTTGACGTCACGAACACGCCCTGCGTTCGCCCAGCCACGCCTGCATTTTTCCTGGCATGCTTGCGTTTTTTCAATCACTCCCTGAAAACGGTCAGTTGACACCCAGAGGCGCTCACTTCATGTCAATCACTCTGCGGTCAGCAGTGCGACTGAAAAGCTTCGCTAGACCTTGTGTTAAACTACATTGGGCATTGTGAAAGTACGTCGCGCGTGCGCATTGCGCCGCATATGTACAGTATGCGCAGAAGTGCCTTCTTTGCATCGTCACTGCGCAGCAAACATTTTCAGCTAGCGATCAACTCGGAATGACCCCCATATGTTGTATTTGCAACACAATTAGAAAAAAAACTCATGGACGTACTTGTAAGGTTTTGCTTGTGCAATTATCAAAATAATTCAGCGATATCCAAAATTGTAATATCACGGTAACACTGTATTACTACTGTTCAAAGACATTCTGGGAATAAGATAATGAGGATTAAATTTGTACATCTGACACAATTTAGGATATACAATACTGCAGCATCAAGCAAACTTAAATGTGATATTAAAAGTAGTGATGAGCGGGTTCGGTTCCTCGGAATATGAACCCCCCTGAACTTCAGCCTTTTTACACGGGTCCGAGGCAGACTCGGATCCTCCCGCCTTGCTCGGTTAACCCGAGCGCACCCGAACGTCATCATCCCGCTGTCGGATTCTTGCGAGATTCGGATTCTATATAAGGAGCCACGCGTCGCCGCCATTTTTCACTCGTGCATTGGAAATGATAGTGAGAGGACGTGGCTGGCGTCCTCTCACTTTGTTTCAGGGGGCTGCAGTGCAAATATCTTTATTCTGGGGACCAGCAGTATTATAGGAGGAGTACAGTGCAGAGTTTTGCTGACCAGTGACCACCAGTATTATACGTTGTCTGCCTGAAAAACGCTCCATATCTGTGCTCAGTGTGCTGCATATATCTGTGCTCACACTGCTTTATTGTGGGGACTGGGGACCAGCAGAATTATATAGGAGGAGTACAGTGCAGAGTTTTGCTGACCAGTGACCACCAGTATACGTTGTCTGCCTAAAAAACGCTCCATATCTGTGCTCAGTGTGCTGCATATATCTGTGCTCACACTGCTTTATTGTGGGGACTGGGGACCAGCAGTTTTATATAGGAGGAGTACAGTGCAGAGTTTTGCTGACCAGTGACCACCAGTATACGTTGTCTACCTGAAAAACGCTCCATATCTGTGCTCAGTGTGCTGCATATATCTGTGCTCACACTGCTTTATTGTGGGGACTGGGGACCAGCAGTATTATATAGGAGGAGTACAGTGCAGAGTTTTGCTGACCAGTGACCACCAGTATTATACGTTCTCTGCCTGCAAAACGCTCCATATCTGTGCTCAGTGTGCTGCATATATCTGTGCTCACACTGCTTTATTGTGGGGACTGGGGACCAGCAGTATTATATAAGAGGAGTACAGTGCAGAGTTTTGCTGACCAGTGACCACCAGTATTATACGTTCTCTGCCTGCAAAACGCTCCATATCTGTGCTCAGTGTGCTGCATATATCTGTGCTCACACTGCTTTATTGTGGGGACTGGGGACCAGCAGTATTATATGGGAGGAGAACAGTAGAGATGAGCGCCTGAAATTTTTCGGGTTTTGTGTTTTGGTTTTGGGTTCGGTTCCGCGGCCGTGTTTTGGGTTCGAACGCGTTTTGGCAAAACCTCACCGAATTTTTTTTGTCGGATTCGGGTGTGTTTTGGATTCGGGTGTTTTTTTCCAAAAACACTAAAAAACAGCTTAAATCATAGAATTTGGGGGTCATTTTGATCCCAAAGTATTATTAACCTCAAAAACCATAATTTACACTCATTTTCAGTCTATTCTGAATACCTCACACCTCACAATATTATTTTTAGTCCTAAAATTTGCACCGAGGTCGCTGTGTGAGTAAGATAAGCGACCCTAGTGGCCGACACAAACACCGGGCCCATCTAGGAGTGGCACTGCAGTGTCACGCAGGATGTCCCTTCCAAAAAACCCTCCCCAAACAGCACATGATGCAAAGAAAAAAAGAGGCGCAATGAGGTAGCTGTGTGAGTAAGATTAGCGACCCTAGTGGCCGACACAAACACCGGGCCCATCTAGGAGTGGCACTGCAGTGTCACGCAGGATGGCCCTTCCAAAAAACCCTCCCCAAACAGCACATGACGCAAAGAAAAAAAGAGGCGCAATGAGGTAGCTGTGTGAGTAAGATTAGCGACCCTAGTGGCCGACACAAACACCGGGCCCATCTAGGAGTGGCACTGCAGTGTCACGCAGGATGTCCCTTCCAAAAAACCTGAACCACTAGCCATGAACATAGGCCAGGGCCTCAGCCGTTCCTTGCCACTCCGTGTGGTAAATGGCATATTGGCAAGTTTACGCTTCTCCTCCGACAATTTTATTTTAGGTTTTGGAGTCCTTTTTTTACTGATATTTGGTGTTTTGGATTTGACATGCTCTGTACTATGACATTGGGCATCGGCCTTGGCAGACGACGTTGCTGGCATTTCATCGTCTCGGCCATGACTAGTGGCAGCAGCTTCAGCACGAGGTGGAAGTGGATCTTGATCTTTCCCTAATTTTGGAACCTCAACATTTTTGTTCTCCATATTTTAATAGGCACAACTAAAAGGCACCTCAGGTAAACAATGGAGATGGATGGATTGGATACTAGTATACAATTATGGACGGGCTGCCGAGTGCCGACACAGGGGTAGCCACAGCCGTGAACTACCGCACTGTACTGTGTCTGCTGCTAATATATAGACTGGTTGATAAAGAGATAGTATACTCGTAACTAGTATGTATGTATAAAGAAAGAAAAAAAAACCACGGTTAGGTGGTATATACAATTATGGACGGGCTGCCGAGTGCCGACACAGAGGTAGCCACAGCCGTGAACTACCGCACTGTACTGTGTCTGCTGCTAATATATAGACTGGTTGATAAAGAGATAGTATACTCGTAACTAGTATGTATGTATAAAGAAAGAAAAAAAAACCACGGTTAGGTGGTATATACAATTATGGACGGGCTGCCGAGTGCCGACACAGAGGTAGCCACAGCCGTGAACTACCGCACTGTACTGTGTCTGCTGCTAATATAGACTGGTTGATAAAGAGATAGTATACTCGTAACTAGTATGTATGTATAAAGAAAGAAAAAAAAACCACGGTTAGGTGGTATATACAATTATGGACGGGCTGCCGAGTGCCGACACAGAGGTAGCCACAGCCGTGAACTACCGCACTGTACTGTGTCTGCTGCTAATATATAGACTGGTTGATAAAGAGATAGTATACTCGTAACTAGTATGTATGTATAAAGAAAGAAAAAAAAACCACGGTTAGGTGGTATATACAATTATGGACGGGCTGCCGAGTGCCGACACAGAGGTAGCCACAGCCGTGAACTACCGCACTGTACTGTGTCTGCTGCTAATATATAGACTGGTTGATAAAGAGATAGTATACTCGTAACTAGTATGTATGTATAAAGAAAGAAAAAAAAAACACGGTTAGGTGGTATATACAATTATGGACGGGCTGCCGAGTGCCGACACAGAGGTAGCCACAGCCGTGAACTACCGCACTGTACTGTGTCTGCTGCTAATATAGACTGGTTGATAAAGAGATAGTATACTCGTAACTAGTATGTATGTATAAAGAAAGAAAAAAAAACCACGGTTAGGTGGTATATACAATTATGGACGGGCTGCCGAGTGCCGACACAGAGGTAGCCACAGCCGTGAACTACCGCACTGTACTGTGTCTGCTGCTAATATATAGACTGGTTGATAAAGAGATAGTATACTCGTAACTAGTATGTATGTATAAAGAAAGAAAAAAAAACCACGGTTAGGTGGTATATACAATTATGGACGGGCTGCCGAGTGCCGACACAGAGGTAGCCACAGCCGTGAACTACCGCACTGTACTGTGTCTGCTGCTAATATATAGACTGGTTGATAAAGAGATAGTATACTCGTAACTAGTATGTATGTATAAAGAAAGAAAAAAAAACCACGGTTAGGTGGTATATACAATTATGGACGGGCTGCCGAGTGCCGACACAGAGGTAGCCACAGCCGTGAACTACCGCACTGTACTGTGTCTGCTGCTAATATAGACTGGTTGATAAAGAGATAGTATACTCGTAACTAGTATGTATGTATAAAGAAAGAAAAAAAAACCACGGTTAGGTGGTATATACAATTATGGACGGGCTGCCGAGTGCCGACACAGAGGTAGCCACAGCCGTGAACTACCGCACTGTACTGTGTCTGCTGCTAATATATAGACTGGTTGATAAAGAGATAGTATACTCGTAACTAGTATGTATGTATAAAGAAAGAAAAAAAAACCACGGTTAGGTGGTATATACAATTATGGACGGGCTGCCGAGTGCCGACACAGAGGTAGCCACAGCCGTGAACTACCGCACTGTACTGTGTCTGCTGCTAATATATAGACTGGTTGATAAAGAGATAGTATACTCGTAACTAGTATGTATGTATAAAGAAAGAAAAAAAAACCACGGTTAGGTCACTGGTATATACAATTATGGACGGGCTGCCGAGTGCCGACACAGAGGTAGCCACAGCCGTGAACTACCGCACTGTACACTGGTTGATAAAGAGATAGTAGTATACTCGTAACAACTAGTATGACGACGGTATAAAGAATGAAAAAAAAAACACGGTTAGGTGGTATATAATACAATTATGGTTGGACGGACTGCCTGCCGAGTGCCGACACAGAGGTAGCCACAGCCGTGAACTACCGCACTGTACACTGGTTGATAAAGAGATAGTAGTATACTCGTAACAACTAGTATGACGACGGTATAAAGAATGAAAAAAAAAACCACGGTTAGGTGGTATATAATACAATTATGGTTGGACGGACTGCCTGCCGAGTGCCGACACAGAGGTAGCCACAGCCGTGAACTACCGCACTGTACACTGGTTGATAAAGAGATAGTAGTATACTCGTAACAACTAGTATGACGACGGTATAAAGAACGAAAAAAAAACCACGGTTAGGTGGTATATATTATAATACAATTATGGATGGACGGACTGCCTGCCGAGTTCCGACACAGAGGTAGCCACAGCCGTGAACTACCGCACTGTACACTGGTTGATAAAGAGATAGTAGTATACTCGTAACAACTAGTATGACGACGGTATAAAGAACGAAAAAAAAACCACGGTTAGGTGGTATATATTATAATACAATTATGGATGGACGGACTGCCTGCCGAGTTCCGACACAGAGGTAGCCACAGCCGTGAACTACCGCACTGTACACTGGTTGATAAAGAGATAGTAGTATACTCGTAACAACTAGTATGACTATGACGACGGTATAAAGAAAGAAAAAAAAAACCACGGTTAGGTGGTATATAATACAATTATGGATGGATGGACTGCCTGCCGAGTGCCGACACAGAGGTAGCCACAGCCGTGAACTACCGCACTGTACTGTGTCTGCTGCTAATATAGACTGGTTGATAAAGAGATAGTATACAATACTACTAATATACTGGTGGTCAGGCACTGGTCACCACTAGTCACACTGGCAGTGGCACTCCTGCAGCAAAAGTGTGCACTGTTTAATTTTAATATAATATTATTTATCATGTACTCCTGGCTCCTGCTATAACAACCTGCAGTGCTCCCCAGTCTCCCCCACAATTATAAGCTTTATATACAATACATTGATGTGCAGCACACTGGGCTGAGCAGTGCACACAGACTGAGTCACTGTGTGACTGTGTATCGTTTTTTTCAGGCAGAGAACGGATATATTAAATAAAACAAACAACTGCACTGTCTCTGGTGGTCACTGGTCACTGTGGTCGTCAGTCACTAAACTCTGTCTGCACTCTGCACTCTCTTCTAATCTACAGTATCACAGCAATCTCTCTCTCTCTCTCTCTTCTAAATCTAATCTAAATGGAGAGGACGCCAGCCACGTCCTCTCCCTATGACTCTCAATGCACGTGTGAAAATGGCGGCGACGCGCGGCTCCTTATATAGAATCCGAGTCTCGCGATAGAATCCGAGCCTCGCGAGAATCCGACAGCGTCATGATGACGTTCGGGCGCGCTCGGGTTAACCGAGCAAGGCGGGAAGATCCGAGTCGCTCGGACCCGTGAAAAAAAAAGTGAAGTTCGTGCGGGTTCGGATTCAAAGAAACCGAACCCGCTCATCTCTAGAGAACAGTGCAGAGTTTTGCTGACCAGTGACCACCAGTATTATATGTTCTCTGCCTGCAAAACGCTCCATATCTGTGCTCAGTGTGCTGCATATATCTGTGCTCACACTGCTTTATTGTGGGGACTGGGGACCAGCAGTATTATATAGGAGGAGTACAGTGCAGAGTTTTGCTGACCAGTGACCACCAGTATTATACGTTTTCTGCCTGCAAAACGCTCCATATCTGTGCTCAGTGTGCTGCATATATCTGTGCTCACACTGCTTTATTGTGGGGACTGGGGACCAGCAGTATTACATAGGAGGAGTACAGTGCAGAGTTTTGCTGACCAGTGACCACCAGTATTATACGTTCTCTGCCTGAAAAACGCTCCAAATCTGTGCTGCATTGTTGTATATAGTAGGAGTACAGTGCATAATTTTGCTGACCACCAGTATATAATATATAGGAGTACGGTACAGAAGGCCACTGCTCTACCTACCTCTGTGTCGTCAAGTATACTATCCATCCATACCTGTGGTGCATTTCAGTTTTGCACAGTTTGCTGACCACCAGTATATAATATATAGCAGTACGGTACAGTAGGCCACTGCTCTACCTACCTCTGTGTCGTCAAGTATACTATCCATCCATACCTGTGGTGCATTTCAGTTTTGCACAGTTTGCTGACCACCAGTATATAATATATAGCAGTACAGTACAAATAGGCCACTGCTCTACCTACCTCTGTGTCGTCAAGTATACTATCCATCCATACCTGTGGTGCATTTCAGTTTTGCACAGTTTGCTGACCACCAGTATATAATATATAGCAGTACGGTACAGTAGGCCACTGCTCTACCTACCTCTGTGTCGTCAAGTATACTATCCATCCATACCTGTGGTGCATTTAAGTTTTTGTGCGCAGTATATATAGTAGTAGGCCATTGCTATTGATACTGGCATATAATTCCACACATTAAAAAATGGAGAACAAAAATGTGGAAGGTAAAATAGGGAAAGATCAAGATCCACTTCCACCTCGTGCTGAAGCTGCTGCCACTAGTCATGGCCGAGACGATGAAATGCCATCAACGTCGTCTGCCAAGGCCGATGCCCAATGTCATAGTAGAGAGCATGTAAAATCCAAAACACAAAAGTTCAGTAAAATGACCCAAAAATCTAAATTAAAAGCGTCTGAGGAAAAGCGTAAACTTGCCAATATGCTATTTACGACACGGAGTGGCAAGGAACGGCTGAGGCCCTGGCCTATGTTCATGGCTAGTGGTTCAGCTTCACATGAGGATGGAAGCACTCATCCTCTCGCTAGAAAAATGAAAAGACTTAAGCTGGCAAAAGCACAGCAAAGAACTGTGCGTTCTTCTAAATCACAAATCCCCAAGGAGAGTCCAATTGTGTCGAGTGCGATGCCTGACCTTCCCAACACTGGACGGGAAGAGGTGGCACCTTCCACCATTTGCACGCCCCCTGCAAGTGCTGGAAGGAGCACCCGCAGTCCAGTTCCTGATAGTCAAATTGAAGATGTCACTGTTGAAGTACACCAGGATGAGGATATGGGTGTTGCTGGCGCTGAGGAGGAAATTGACAAGGAGGATTCTGATGGTGAGGTGGTTTGTTTAAGTCAGGCACCCGGGGAGACACCTGTTGTCCGTGGGACGAATATGGCCATTGACATGCCTGGTCAAATTACAAAAAAAATCACCTCTTCGGTGTGGAATTATTTTAACACAAATGCGGACAACAGGTGTCAAGCCGTGTGTTGCCTTTGTCAAGCTGTAATAAGTAGGGGTAAGGACGTTAACCACCTCGGAACATCCTCCCTTATACGTCACCTGCAGCGCATTCATCATAAGTCAGTGACAAGTTCAAAAACTTTGGATGACAGCAGAAGCAGTCCACTGACCACTAAATCCCTTCCTCTTGTAACCAAGCTCCTGCAAACCACACCACCAACTCCCTCAGTGTCAATTTCCTCCTTACACAGGAAAGCCAATAGTCCTGCAGGCCATGTCACTGTCAAGTCTGACGAGTCCTCTCCTGCCTGGGATTCCTCCGATGCATCCTTGAGTGTAACGCCTCCTGCTGCTGGCGCTGCTGTTGTTGCTGCTGGGAGTCGATCGTCATCCCAGAGGGGAAGTCGGAAGACCACTTGTACTACTTCCAGTAAGCAATTGACTGTCCAACAGTCCTTTGCGAGGAAGATGAAATATCACAGCAGTCATCCTGCTGCAAAGCGGATAATCAGGCCTTGGCAGCCTGGGCGGTGAGAAACGTGTGTCCGTTATCCACCGTTAATTCACAGGCAACTACAGACTTGATTGAGGTACTGTGTCCCCGGTACCAAATACCATCTTGGTTCCATTTCTCTAGGCAGGCGATACCGAAAATGTACACAGACCTCAGAAAAAGAGTCACCAGTGTCCTAAAAGATGCAGTTGTACCCAATGTCCACTTAACCATGGACATGTGGACAAGTGGAGCAGGGCAAACTCAGGACTATATGACTGTGACAGCCCACTGGGTAGATGTATTGCCTCCCGCAGCAAGAACAGCAGCGGCGGCACCAGTAGCAGCATCTCGCAAACGCCAACTCGTTCCTAGGCAGGCTACGCTTTGTATCACCACTTTCCAGAAGAGGCACACAGCTGACAACCTCTTACGGAAACTGAGGAACATCATCGCAGAATGGCTTACCCCAAATGGACTCTCCTGGGGATTTGTGACATCGGACAACGCCAGCAATATTGTGCGTGCATTACATCTGGGCAAATTCCAGCACGTCCCATGTTTTGCACATACATTGAATTTGGTGGTGCAGAATTATTTAAAAAACGAGAGGGGCGTGCAAGAGATGCTGTCGGTGGCCCGAAGAATTGCGGGCCACTTTCGGCATTCAGCCACCACGTGCCGAAGACTGGAGCACCAGCAAACAGTCCTGAACCTGCCCTGTCATCATCTGAAGCAAGAGGTGGTAACGAGGTGGAATTCAACCCTCTATATGCTTCAGAGGATGGAGGAGCAGCAAAAGGCCATTCAATCCTATACATCTGCCTACGATATAGGCAAAGGAGGGGGAATGCACCTGACTCAAGCGCAGTGGAGAATGATTTCAACGTTGTGCAAGGTTCTGCAACCCTTTGAACTTGCCACACGTGAAGTCAGTTCAGACACTGCCAGCCTGAGTCAGGTCATTCCCCTCATCAGGTTTTTGCAGAAGAAGCTGGAGACATTGAAGGAGGAGCTAAAACAGAGCGATTCTGCTAGGCATGTGGGACTTGTGGATGGAACCCTTAATTCGCTTAACCAGGATTCATGGGTGGTCAATCTGTTGAAATCAGAGCACTACATTTTGGCCACCGTGCTCGATCCTAGATTTAAAACCTACGTTGGATCTCTCTTTCCGGCAGACACAAGTCTGCAGAGGTTCAAAGACTTGCTGGTGAGAAAATTGTCAAGTCAAGCGGAACGTGACCCGTCAACAGCTCCTCCTTCACATTCTCCCGCAACTGGGGCTGCGAGGAAAAGGCTAAGAATTCCGAGCCCACCCGCTGGCGGTGATGCAGGGCAGTCTGGAGCGAGTGCTGACATCTGGTCCGGACTGAAGGACCTGCCAACGATTACTGACATGTCGTCTACTGTCACTGCATATGATTCTCTCACCATTGAAAGAATGGTGGAGGATTATATGAGTGACCGCATCCAAGTAGGCACGTCAGACAGTCCGTACGTGTACTGGCAGGAAAAAGAGGCAATTTGGAGGCCCTTGCAGAAACTGGCTTTATTTTACCTAAGTTGCCCACCCTCCAGTGTGTACTCCGAAAGAGTGTTTAGTGCAGCCGCTCACCTTGTCAGCAATCGGCGTACGAGGTTACTTCCAGAAAATGTGGAGAAGATGATGTTCATCAAAATGAATTATAATCAATTCCTCCGTGGAGACATTCACCAGCAATTGCCTCCAGAAAGTACACAGGGACCTGAGATGGTGGATTCCAGTGGGGACGAATTAATAATCTGTGAGGAGGGGGATGTACACAGTGAAAGGGGTGAGGAATCGGACAATGAGGAGGAGGTGGACATCTTGCCTCTGTAGAGCCAGTTTGTGCAAGGAGAGATTGATTGCTTCTTTTTTGGTGGGGGCCCAAACCAACCAGTCATTTCAGTCACAGTTGTGTGGCAGACCCTGTCGCTGAAATTATGGGTTTGTTAAAGTATGCATGTCCTGTTTATACAACATAAGGGTGGGTGGGAGGGCCCAAGGACAATTCCATCTTGCACCTCTTTTTTCTTTCATTTTTCTTTGCATCATGTGCTGTTTGGGGACTATTTTTTGAAGTGCCATCCTGCCTGACACTGCAGTGCCACTCCTAGATGGGCCAGGTGTTTGTGTCGGCCACTTGGGTCGCTTAGCTTAGTCATCCAGCGACCTTGGTGCAAATTTTAGGACTAAAAATAATATTGTGAGGTGTGAGGTGTTCAGAATAGACTCAAAATGAGTGGATATTATGGTTATTGAGATTAATAATACTATGGGATCAAAATGACCCCCAAATTCTATGATTTAAGCTGTTTTTGAGGGGTTTTTGTAAAAAAAAACACCCAAATCCAAAACACACCCGAATCCGACAAAAAATTTTCAGGGAGGTTTTGTCAAAACGCGTCCGAATCCAAAACACGGCCGCGGAACCGAATCCAAAACCAAAACACAAAACCCGAAAAATGTCCGGTGCACATCACTAATTAAAAGGCTTGATGACTAAAACCTACCCTATATATTAATGGGAAACCATATTCTCCCTATTGGGCTAACGCCGGATAAACTGTTCGTTCAGAGGGCGGAATGTACTAAAGGAAAAATGCGGTAAAACCCCCGAAAACGGGGATTTTACTGCATTTTCAAATGTACTAAGACCCTACCGCCGTTTTTTCGCCGTCCAGGGTATCGCCATCTCTGGATGGCGATACCCTATAGAAGCCTATGGTCTTCTTATCGCCGACCACCGCAACCCGCTGTCTCCGCCGCCCCCCGCCGCAGACACCGTCACCCCCTCCCCCCGGGCATACCTTCCTCCAGGCAGCCCTAGTACCGGAAGGTAATCTCCTCCTCCCCCTAGCAACGCAGCCGGAGGTCCTTCCAGCTGCAGGGGGGAGGAGGAGGCACTGGGGACAGCCTGCTGCTGCTTCCCCGCGTGCGGACAGTGTGGAGGCCCCCTGGGAGGTGATGGAGACCCCCCGCAGACCACCTCCCTGGTATCACGGGGGCCCTCCATCACCGCATTGCGATATTGATCGCATATGTTAGTACATATGCGATCAACATCGCTGCGATAAGCGGCGAGGGGCAGCGAGGTATGTTAATACATCCCGCCCAGAGTCTTCATCATAAGCTTATTGCATGAAGAAATAATTTAAGTAGCACCAATACATCCTCTCATTGATATCGCCATCTCAGTATAGCCGTAGCAGTAAAATCCACAGAAAAGAATGACATACCGTTTTTTTGACATTTATTTTGTTTTTACTTAAAATTTTTACCAAAGTCAAATAAGAAGCCCAAAGCTGCGCTCGCCAAAGGTTCTATTCCCACTCCAAGGGTGTCGTGGCAATAGACCCTATTGGGGGGCATGCCGACCGGTGGGCTACTGAGTGTGCAGGATCCCGGCGTCAGTATTCTGACCGGCATAACCGCATCCCCTCTTATAGGCCCTACACACTGGGCGATAATACTCAAAGATATGAATGATCTCGTTCATTAATGAACGAGATACCGTTCATATATTTGAGTGTGGAGGCACCATCGATGAATGATGTGCGGCCCCGCGCTCGTTCATCGCTGGTGCCCCGTCGCTTGTGCATGCAGGCCAATATGGACGATCTCGTCCATATTTGCCTGCACTTCTATGGAGCCGGGTGACGGGGGGAGTGAAGAAACTTCACTCCCCCCGACACTGCCCCCCCGCCGCCGGGGGTCGCCCGTCGGCCGTATCCGCCGTCGGGCAGCTCGGCGGCAGATCGCTCAATGTGTAGGGCCCTTTAGATGTGGGAGGAGAGCAGAAGGTCATTGAACACGAATTCCCCCCAAATGTCTGACCTGGACACCCCCTCCTTTATGGGATCCCCTGAAAGGGAGGCGTACAGTGTCGGTAAAGGGGGGTACACACGGAGAGATCCGTGCTTAAAATCTAAGCAATCTTGCTAGATTGCTTAGATTTTAAGCACGGATCTGCCGTGTGTATGCCCTCCAGCGATAGCGATGCGCGGTCCCGCGCATCGCTATCGCCGGTGCTAGATTGAGCCTGCATGCAGGCTCAATCTAGCGGGTCGCTCACTTCACCATTGTGTGAAGTGAGCGCCCCCCCGTCGGCTTTCCCCCTCGCTCAGCACATCGCGCTGTGCTGAGCGGGGTGAGAGATGTGTGCTGAGCGGTCTGTGTTAAGATCGCTCGGCACACATCTCTCCCGTGAGTACCCCCCTTAAGTATTACCTATAAGACCTGAGGCTAGCGACACGCAATAAGCGTTTACATTTCTCGGCTCAGACCTGAGTCAGCGCTGTGTCTGTAATTTTCCATGTTGCATAATTTGCAGTCTATTAATAGTGCTAGGACAACGATGGTTAATTCAGAACACTTCTGAAAATGTTGCTGGTCCCTAACCTCCAGCAAAGTTTTGCCTTGCAGCAGCAGCACACACTTTGAACTAATATCCCAGGAATTTTCCTTAGACAAGCATAGTTAATTTACAGCATCCACTTCATTGCAAACACATGAATCTTTTCTGCAAATATCTCTGAACTTGAATTTCCAGTGCAATAAAAACATGGAGATTACTGTACACTGCTGCCTAACCTCCTGGGACACGAGCGCATACAGTATATTTGGTATAATGGCAGAAAATAATCACAATAAGCCTCCTAGACTCACAGGCTGGATATAATGCTGAACACATTTACCACTTGCACAGAGATTTTCCATCTTGTAAAACATCCATCACTGGATGTATAATGTGTAACAGTAATAGGTGGAAATAAATATGTAAGAGGCACAGGGATGAAAGGCTGAAAGTTTGTTCCCAAATTGTGTCCAAACTTGCAAATATAATTATTGTTTGGAAAACAGTGACGTACGGTCAGGGACGGCAGAGTTTCTCCTGTCTATACTCCAAAGTTTTGACTATAAAAATTATTACAAGAACAAGAGTCCGCCTTCCGCTGCGCTATCCGTAAGTCCTCAAATGATTTTTAAGTGGTAATTTATCAAACAATGATAAAAAAAAGGTCTCTGGTTCAGAGTCCAGGAAAGAGAACCATCCACAATCTAGATGTTCCCAGGTAAGTGGTACTACGAAATCCCAAGTGACAATAATTGACAGAAGTCCGACGTAAGTGTGTAATAAGAAAACTCTTTGTAGGTACGCACCGTACTCACATGTACAATGTGCGTGCAGTGTCCATAAAGGTATCTTTCTCCTCATATAATATGACAGATTTCGTCGGTGTTCTTTCCTTACACACTCCCCTCAAAGATAAAAGTAAGGGAAGACAAAGGGGTGTGGGAACCCCAATAGTGTAATACGTTCAATATAATATTGTCAGAAAAAAGTTGAAACGCGTTGGTGGTAAGGAGGCACGCCCAGATACCCAGGAATTCAGTACTTAGGAGTGTGGGAATCCGGAGTTACCGCACCCCAGGTCTGTTTTTTCCATAACTACCTCCCAGTATTTGGATGTGTTCCTCCAATGTATGCATGGTGAATTATGTTTTTTAAAAACTCTTGTTTGATGTTTTAAACCATTTTTTTTTTTAAATAAATGGATATATTGCCATAAAACCTTCTCCTTTGTGGGTTTTATGTACCTGGCGGCCCCGGTGAGAGTGTGGTGGAGAAGAAGCAGGAGATCACTCTCCAAAGAAACCTTGATGTGTTGGCGCAATCTCTGCAGAACCTGAGTTTGGGGTACGCATCACCCCCATTTTTTCTGAATTTCTGAAAGATACCTTTATAGGAGTATTGCGTTTGCATCCATGTAAGTTGGGTACGTTCCCAATTACAAATAGGATTCATATCATCTTTGGAAACCTTTGTGTATTTTTTCTGACAATATTATATTGAACGTATTACACTATGCGTATCTCCGAGCAGGGTTGAACTGGCTCACAGGGGTACAGGGGAAAACACCGGTGGGCCATACTACTTGGGGCCCCACCCCCTCCTCTAGGGATCAGGTTCCAGACTGTGCTGTTACTAATCTAGTACATTATCTTGCACAGTATTTACTGTATATATTTATCTAGGGGACCAACACTTGCAAAATGGTTAGGCAAACCAATGTGGTGGCTGGGCACACCCCCTCTAGTTATTGGCCACACCCCTAAACATGGGCCCCTACCACTGCATTCCCCCAGTGGGCCCTACATGCCCCAGTCCGACACTGTCTCCGGGTGATTCTAAATTGGCCGGATGGTGGCCTTATCTCTCTTGCAATGCTGTGGTTGCACACAAGATATGTCTATGTGGGAGTGTCTTGTGAGTGCAGCCACTGTATACTTCTGATGAAGATGATTGCGGCTTTGGTCAGAAAACCAGTGGGCAGTGCAGCATCCCGCTTGAAGCTGTCCAAACCCTGGGGAATTTACAGAAAGGGTAACTGTTCTAAAGGAGCGACGTTGGCATGTTGGGAGGAATTGCAGGCTATGCTGAGCCGGGCGTACGCAGGGATCCAACTGAATTCAGTCTTGTGTGATTCTCTGAATCAGCCTCATGATGTTTTATTACTATTATTACCAGTTATTTATATAGCCCACACATATTCCGTAGTGCTTTACAGAGCTTTACGCTTTCACATCAGTCCCTTCCCCAGTAGAGCGTACAATCTATATTCCCTACCACATGTATACGCACACATTCACAATAGGGTTAATTTTGGTTTGCCATCAATTAACCTACCAGTATATTTTCGGATTGTGGGCAGAAACCCACGCATGAACGGGGAGAATATACAAACTCCACATAGTTAGAGCCATAGTGGGAATTGAACCCATGACTTCAGTGCTATGAGTCCAGTGTCATCTGCTGATGTAACTATGTTTATTTACCCTGTACTTGTCCTATACTGTCATCAACTGTAAGTTGCTGTTTTCCTGTTTGATTATTTGTTTATGTACTCTGTAATTGGGCGCTGCGGAACCCTTGTGGCGTCATATAAATAAAGGATAATAATAATAATAATAATAATGAGGCAGTATTGCTAACCATTACATCGTCCGTACTGCCTAAAGAGCTAGATGACCATAATTCTACTAAAAGCATAATACAACCAGAAGTTACTGTAGGTAGTCACTCAAGAGCCTCAAATGCTTTAATGCTTTAATAATTCAATTATACAAACACTTGTGCTTATAGAGCTAAAAAAACAAAAAAACACATTGATTGCACTTCTTGCCCAAAAAGTTTGCAAAAGTTTTTTTTTCTTGTCTACAAATTTTTATTTTTATTTTGACCTATCTTGCATTTCATAAACACGTTTGTTTTAAGAGATTGTAATTTTAAGGGCATACCTCTAGGATCACAGCTTTCTTTTCATTGACGTTCTTCTCACCCTTGCGACTACACATATTTCTCTCCACAACTTTTTTTTTGTCAAAATAAATCAATATGGTACTCAGTCAGTGTATATAATAAATGACTCTAATATCACAGGCCCTAGAGTTCTACCCAGGGCCGTTTCTTGGGGCAGGCGAGCAGTGCAACCGCACTGGGCGCCCGCCGCGGCACTAACTGTGACTCCCTGCTTCCCCCTCCTATTTCTCCCCGAGTAACCCGATCGGGGGGCGGAGTTTCACGGAATGACGCTGGTGCGTCGTTACGTCACGACGCAACCCCATCACTCCGTGAAACTCCCCCCCCCCCCCCCCCCGAGCGGAGTACAGAGGGGGATCCAAGTTAGGAAGAGGGGAAGGCTGGCGCGAGGAGCGACTGGTGAGGCGGCCCGAAGAGCGGTATTCGCCTCTGTAAGTATTCTCTCTCTCTCTCAATGTGTAAAATGGGGACACCTGCCGTAATGTGTGAAATGGGGACTCTTGCCTGCCGTAGTGTGGGGATTTAATGTATCAAGGGCATTGCGGTGTGTGGCATAATATGGTGCAGGGGGCATTACTGTGTGGGGCTTAATATGGTAGAATTTTTTTTTCCTGTGGTGGTCGTGATCTGTTGGAGCAGGGTCAAAAACTGGATTGTGAGGTAGTCTTTTCAGACGAGGCCATGCCCATTTAAATGAGGCCACACCCATTTAGATGAGGCCACGCCCCATTGCCAGGTGCGCACGCAAGTTTTTTTTTTATCTAGGTGTGTGTGTGTGAGGGGGGGGCACATTTTTTTATGTCATGGGGGGGGGGTGCATTTTTAAATCTCGCACTGGGAGCCAAATTGGCTAGAAACAGCCCTGGTTCTACCCACGTGGAGAAGTATTAATAGGATTAGAATCATTTTTTACATTTCATTGTTGTCCCTCAGTACTTGGGAGTATCTAATACTGTAGACTATGCACAATGACATCACGCTCTCTGAGGTAGCCAGTCTTGACAACAGGGGCGTAGCCAGAACTTTGTTGGCCCCATAGCAACATTTTGAAGGGGCCCCCTTCCCAATACTTCTAGACAGACACATCTCTGCAGCAGTTGTTAATTTTATGC
This sequence comes from Pseudophryne corroboree, assembly GCF_028390025.1. Classification (NCBI taxonomy): domain Eukaryota; kingdom Metazoa; phylum Chordata; class Amphibia; order Anura; family Myobatrachidae; genus Pseudophryne; species Pseudophryne corroboree. The sequence continues at coordinate 965,336,402 of NC_086445.1, read as the reverse complement.
CCTATAGTAGTGCCCTAGTTTCTTTTATGATTGGTAGTAGTACTTAAGTTCCCCCTATGTCACATTTCAGAGCTGCCAGTACACATTATGCCGCACAGTATCCCCAATTCACATTATGATATATAGTGCTCCCCGTTCATATTGTGCCTCATTACAGTGCCCCGGTTCATATTATATAACATTAAATGCCCTCCAGTTCATTATATACCACACTACAATGAGCAGGCCCAGGGGCATACCTAGATATATTGCAGGCCTCAAGGCAAGGAAAAAGTTTGAAAGGACCCCTACGTACCACCCAATGGCAAAAAATGTATATAACACATGTAACTTTGACAGGGAAGGTGGCCCCTCTCAGCTCTGGGCCCCATAGCAGCTGCACTGCCTGCACCTATGGTAGCTACGCCCTTGCTTGACAACCTAACTCACTGGTATAAAACAAAAGTAGCCACAGTCAATGCAGAAAATACTGGAGGACCTATAAATAATTATAAAGCACACAAAAAACCTTAAACAATTAAACAGTAAGGGGACATATTATTATTAACAAATATAAAGGTGGCCATAATATTACTTGCAAAGATAACGGGGATATTGTCTATAAAGATAAAAACTCAGACATATATTTATTTTATATATTCAATACATCTTGAACCTTGTTCTTTGACATGTTTATCCCCAAAACTACCCGTACTTCCAGTTCCACTTGTCTCCTTATCCCTTTCAGTGACTGTGATGTATCAAAACTTAGATAGAGACAAAGTGGAGAAGTTCTCCATATCAACCTATCAGCTTCTGTCATTTTATAGACTGTGCTAGAAAAAATGATAGCTAGAATTTGACTGGTTGCTATGGGCAACTTCTCTACTTCAACATCTCTCTCTAAGATTTAATACATCTGCCCCAGTGCTTTGATTGGTACAGGGTCACTTACTGCTGATCTTACTTCACCTTCCAATGACTCACTCAAGAGACGGTGAAGAAAATTGTCCATCCCCAAACCTCATTCTATAGACTGCATACTACCTAGTTTGTTAATGCATAGGGCCAAATAGGACAGAGCATAATTAAACCACAAGGTTGTTCGTGTGGCCCCTATAAGATAGTGGTATTCTCTTTTAACGTTAATTTCAGTTATGATGTTATTGAGTCTACCTATAGCAATTTCTGTTTACAGCATGTTTACATTACATTTTCTGTGATGACCGTAAGAACAGATTCAGTTGAGATGCTAGTTATTTGTTAGTTGGTGTGCTCTCCTTAACTGATGATATGTAAGGTTACGTCCCATCATGGCATTTCACACCGCCCGTCCGGGTGTGCCAGTGTGGGAGAGCTGCAGACCAACGATAGAGTTTTGTTTGCCTGAATGTTTGAAGTTTAATGTTGTCCGTTCTTGTTGTCTGCCACCATACTAACTTTAATTATTATACATAGGCTAAACACAGCAAATAAAATGTGATCTAATTAGGAGACAACAACTTTTGTTGCGTGTTTTATTTATGAGCTAAGTTTTGCATATATTATATTAAAGGGGTGTTAGTGCTGCAATCTAAAATGCTAGTGCATTGCTCAGTTTGTTTGTTTTTTGCCCCATTTGGCACTGTGTAAACTTTCTGGCGCCTTAACAATAAAAAGATTAAAGGGTAATAATAATGCATATAAAGGGGCCTACTTTTTTACTTTTATTTTTAAAAAGGGAGCATATAAATTAGTTTTATTGATTATGGAGGAAAACATCTCCCTCCCGCGGTTCCCACTGGCCAGGGGTACCAGGAAGTACTTTAGAGGTTTCAAAATAGCTGTCTGTTCACCACAATTTGTGTCAGGTTTGAAACTTTGAACTCATAATTGCATTTTATAAAATTTCCCCTTAAAGTCCAAATGACATTTCCCATCTATATCTTACCAGATAGCACTTCTACCATGCTACCCTGTACCCCTTCCCCCCTAAAGTTTTCACTATCTCCCTTCTTCCAATTGATAAAATACAAAATACTGCAGCAATGAAGTTTGTTTGTAGAAGTTCAAGTTTACAAGGTTTGTTTTGCTGTGTTAATAGACATTTTTATATGCTGCCACTAACTATTTTTTGCGAATTGTAAGGACTGCTATGACTAATGATGATAGATAGATAGATAGATAGATAGATAGATAGATAGATAGATAGATAGATAGATAGATAGATAGATGTTGATGCACCACTGTTGAATGACAAAGTGGAGAGACACTATTCCCTTCAATCCAAGTTATGTTACATGAAGTAAAACATTGTTTAGCAATCCTGGTTCTCAAGTTCTCAGCGAGTACGTCTTACTTTCGTACACCTGGCTCACATGTGAGAACCATTGTATAAATGTAACACATTCAAAGTAAATAGACCCTCACACTGCGTCATATAAATTAGGTTTGGCATTTCCATGCTCCTAACTTTAACAGCTGCCTGTGAAATATAAGTAAATAGGTAAAATAAATTGTATGCTTAATTCCAAGGTGTGTCAGGAAGAACTACTCTAAGATATATGCACAGACTCGGACTGGCCCACAGGGGTACAGGGGAAACCACCGGTAGGCCCCACTGCCTGGGGGGCCCTCCTCCTCTAGGGATCAGGTTCCAGACTGTGCACTTGAATTATACATATGTTACCTTATACTGCACAGGATTATGATGTATTCTCTACAGTACATTGCTGTCATTATTCTAGCACATTATCATGCATGCACTAGCATTAATTACTATATAAATTATCAATGAGTCCAGATCAGATACTCTATGATGGTTAGCCAAACCTCTGTGGTGGCTGACCACACCCCCTTTGGAGGCTGGCCACACCTCTAATCATGGGCCCCTACCACTGCATACCCCCTGGTGGGCCCTTTATGCTCCAGTCCGACACTGTATATGCATAATATATGCATCTTCCCTCCATCCCTAGACTCCACGATTTCTCTTTAATGCAGAGGTTTTTTTTTCTGGTGAACGCACTGATTGCCAGGTAATAACTTTAATGGAGGCAACCAGTTTGAGGAGACTTCCCCCATTCATAACAAGGATGACCCCATCTTTGTAGGTGTCAGAGTTGGAGAGATACAGGGGCTTCAATTCCCTTGACGTGCTTTTATTCATGGTTTTCTTTTTTTGATGATAGTACCAATACTTGGCTACAAAGCTTGCCACAAGTCCCTATCGATCGTTGGGCCTTTTTCTTTTTTTCTTTTTTAATTACTCCACAGGCCCTCCCTAGCAGCAGACGGCCAGTGGAAATCATTGTCCGCACGCTTAATGTATATGCGAAGGACGAGTCCCACCCGTCATCCACCTTCAAGGAGTTAATTTATGGCGCAGCCGACTAGTTTTAATTGAATAACTTCATATAGGTAAATTGCTCAATTATCTTTAGAAAGGGCCGCAATGTTTGTAGACCAGAAATTGTGTGTATATCCAAAGAAAACTCTACAGTGAATTGAAGTGTTTCAAATTCAATCTATGAAATTGTTTAACTCTCAAGAATGATTGTGTTCACCTTGCTGAAAGGTGCTCTATGCGTTTCGCCCTGAGTGCCATACAAGGTGATTAGACATCAATTACTGATGGTATTATAATGTATTCTACACATATGTATCTGCTGAATAAACAAAACATTTTATATTTACCATGGAAAACAAATCCTTGTGTTTCTCTCGGGATGGTTGAAGAATAATTTGCCGTCTAGACGTTGCTTAACTACCACTCATCTCAATGATTCAAGTACAACAAAGCAGGGCGTTTTGCTTATTTTAACACCTTTATTAACATATGACCTTCAATCTGATATAATTGCAAAGGTCTGCATTGGGATCATGACTACGGTATACCACTGAGCAATGAAATAGCAGCTTTGTAAACACTGAGAGCAGCCTATTAATATGCATCCTGGGTATGAGAGCGTAGACAGTAACACAGACAGAAGATGCATAATAAAACAGCATTGAATCAGGGCCAGCAAGTGTACCTAAATTCTGATGCTAGATTTATACCTAGCACTGGGGGTATATCTGGCACTGGGGGGACATGTGTAGCTGGCACTGGGGGCATATCTGGCACTGGGGGCATTTCTGTAGCTGGCACTGGGGGCATATCTGGCACTGGGGGCATATCTGGCACTGTGGAGGGCATTTCTGCATCTGGCACTGGGGGGGCAATGTCTATCTGACACAGTGGGGATATTTGTGTATCTGGCACTGTGAGGCAATGTATATCTGGCACTCTGGGGGCATTTGAGTATCTGGCACTGTGGGACAATGTGTATCTGGCACTGTGAGGCAATGTATATCTGGCACTCTGGGGGCATTTGTGTATCTGGCACAGTGAGGCAATGTGTATCTGGCACTGTGGGGCAATGTATATCTGGCACTGTGGCGCAATGTATATCTGGCACTGTGGGGCAACGTGTATCTGGCACCATTGGGGTCATATGGGTATCTGCCCCTCCCCCATATGTGTATCACGTCCCCATTTTCATTGGCCTCGCCCCAAGTGGCATTTGGCACACCCATTTTTCTGGAGCGCGCACCGAAGGCGCATGCACACTGTACCTATAAGACATTTTTTTCTACTTGCACCACTGCATTTACTGTACTATAGGATATGCATATAATGGGTCTAATTCGGATGCAGCCTACTTGCTTCCTTATGCCAATGCAAGAATCCACCTGGGTATACAAGAATCCGCCTAGAACTTGCCATTTTACGCACAGTGTGCTCCATTGATGAATGGATCAATGTGTACGCAATAGTGAACTCTGTCCGTGTGCATACATGACTATGCAGACACGGTTTCTTTCTTTGGCTCACGCGTGATATGCTAAAATCCACGAGATACGGCTGCATTTCCACTGACTTACAGGCATCTATAACATAGAAAAAAAAGAAGGTACACCATACAACCATTGGAATTATAATACATTTAATAATTATACATAATATATGAGGTTTTTGGCTTAAAATTATTTTCACACCCCTTTTACATTATGTTAGTATCACCTGACTGTTTAAAGGGCTTTTGGAGCAGTTTTCTGGAGCAGTAAGAAAATTCTGCATCATTACCCATTCTTGTAATGGAAAACGTGATCTGTCCATAATTACTAAGGGCCCAAAGCACATGCGCAGATCTCCGGGAAAATGGCTCTGTGGCCATTTTCCCAATGATTTTCCTACTGCGCATGAGCAAAATACCGGGAAACTGGTGGCGCACCATTTTCACATAGATTTTTGCAGCACTGCAGCTGCGCCGCGGGACTCCGGAGGGTTAGTATTAAAAATAATGGGTGCAGAGTGTACTGCACCCATTCTAAATACCCCAGTGGCAGCAGCACCTGGCTCCTGTCACTGCAGTAGAGTCAACATTTTTGTGTCACCCCCTTGAAGGGTGACACCCGGGTGCAGCCAGCACCCCCAATGTGATGCCTCAGCGTCGGAATTGATTGCAACAGCATGTTTGTGCGTACGCTCTGTGCAACACATGCATCATAGGGGGACTGCAGAACTTATTGCATGCGCAGTTGCAAATAATCGCTTCACTACGTGAACATCGGAAGTGCATACAGATTGTACACATTTCAGAGTCGGGTTCCACTGTGTGGTGGATGCAGGTAACATCACTGAAGGGAAAATGTTATTTTAAACTATTTTACCCTTTTAAATATACTACTAACATCAATAGACAAGACTATGAATAAGCATCACTTTGGGACTCAGGTCTGTGAAGCAATTTAACTACAAAAAGAGGGCCTGTTTTAGACTTATTGCAGCAGTGTTTCTTTACTTTGTCCCCAAGCATTCAGAATACCCCCTATATATACAGATCCTGCGTTTGCCCCTGGGTTTAGGACCTGGTGATTTGGGAGAACACACCCGCCAGTACTATAGCAGTTACCCTCTGCTGTGATAAATAGCGCAAGGCAGTGGTCCAAACAGCACAATGGGAACAGTAGTGGATTGCTGATGCTGTGAGAACTGTGCAGGGCTGGCAAGAATTAATTATTCCGAAATGCGTAGGTCTCTGGCATAGAAACCCCCCAGAGTTCTGCTAATGGGAGAGAGAAGGGATTCTATTAAAAAACATAACGTTAAGATGCCATTAGCCTTGGAGCCCTGTGCCTAAGATCCTGCCTTTATTATTTATCTTGAATTGATTTACAACAATGAATGCATGTACTCTGTTTAGTGATTCCAACATTACTAGAAAGAGAACTATCCTCTTACCTCTTATTACTGGCACTTGTAACTTTTTGTGTCTGTCCCCATGGTAAAAGCGAGTCAAAGTGGTCTTTTGTCAGTGACAATGATAACTTTGATCATTTATTTTAGTTGTGCATGTGTACAAGAGATACATTCATTTTTCTTATGCTAAAAAAACAACAACCACCTACTTGGCTCCAAATAACATTGTAAATACCTAAAGGGTACATAAGCTGGGTCACACTATACAATTATTGGAACAATTTGGCAATTATACCCCTTTCAGACCGCCAGCTATGAACATGGGTTATTGGCACATGAATGCGCATAACCCGTGTTCATGTGCGGTCTGAAAGGTGCCAGGATTGAGATACCGGGTCAAGTGACCCGGTGTTCCAACTCGGGTAGTGAACAGAGTTGAACACGTGTTCAACCCGGCTCGTTGTGCGGTGTGAACGGGAGCCGGGTCGATGTGACCCGTTTCCCATTCACTGTGTGTGGACGGGCGGCGCTTGGAGATCATGTGATATTCAAGCTCCGCCCCCACCGCGTGACTGCTGACCTCACCAACCCGGCAATATGCCGGGTTTCTTACAGCGACGGCGGGGCGCCTGAGGCGGGCCGCAACTTGGGAGCTCCAGTGTCAGGCCCAGGTGCAACCCGCCACAGCTGGTCTGAAAGGGGTATAAGAATGTGCTAGGCCTGTTTTATTGTATAGGGAAAAGAGTAGTTGATGTTTCCCCTTGTAGTAACACTTTGTTTTTTTTGTCTGTTTGATTGTGTAGTGTGCATGACATGAACGATCGTCTCGGGAATAAACCGGAGAAATCATGGTCATAAATACACTCCATCACTCCATCAATTATCAGATCAAGACACAAAATCTCTGATTCACTCTCCTTATATTGTGCAGCGTGTGGGCATTCTCGATACTCTGACCATACTTCCCGCGTGTTTCCATAACTACGTCATCCTCCTTGTGGGCGGGCATATGCAAATCCAGTACAGTGTGGCAGCAAATTGCTTACTTTAAAAAAATAAAATATCGCTTAATGTGTAGCTCAGATATTGGGGCCTTCAATTTGTCAAAAAAATTGTCGGGAAGACCAAAAAACAACAGCTTTAGGTTTTACAAGATTAGTGGATTCTCCGCTGTGCTCATGCTGTGATTTACAGCCAATGTACCCGGCTGACTGAAATGACACCAAGTCAGAGCAGCTGTGCTTTAAGTGGACATTTTTGTGACCGTTCTATTACAAAATGGTTGCATGACGGTCTCCTGTAGTATGGGGGTAATTCAGAGTTGATTGCAGCAGCAAGTTTGTTAGCAATTGGGCAAAACCATGTGCACTACAGGTGGGGCAGATGTAACATGTGCAGAGAGAGTTAGATTTGGGTGGGTTATATTGTTTCTGTGCAGGGTAAATACTGGCTGCTTTATTTTTACACTGCAATTTAGATTTCAGCTTGAACACACCCCACCCAAATCTAACTGTCTCTGCACATGTTACGTATGCCCCACCTGCAGTGCACATGGTTTTGCCCAACTGCTAACAAATTTGATGCTGCGATCAACTCTGAATTAGGCCCTTTGGTGGTCATTCCGAGTTCATCGTTCGCTAGTAGTTTTTAGCAGCCGTGCAAACGCTATGCCGCCTCTCACTGGGAGTGTATTTTAGCATAGCAAAATGCGAACGAAAGGATCGCAGAGCAGCTACTAAAACATTTTGTGCAGTTTCAGAGTAGCTTCAGACCTACTCAGCGCTTGCGATCACTTCAGACTATTCAGTTCCTGGTTTGACGTCACAAACACGCCCTGCGTTCGGCCAGCCACGCCTGCATTTTTCCTGGCATGCCTGCGTCTGAAAAGCTTCGCTAGACCTTGTGTGAAACTACATCGTCCGTTGTGAAAGTACGTCATGTGTGCGCATTGCGCCGCATACGCATGCACAGAAGTACCGTTTTTTTGCATCATCGCTGCACAGCGAACATTTTCAGCTAGCGATCAACTCGGAATGACCCCCTATATTGTTACATTTACACAAAAATACATGTAAAATTAATTACTGTACTCCTGACTTGCATACATACCAATGTAAGCGTTTTTTAAGTGATTTTAAGGCAAGCTACTTGCATGAAAACGGATGTACTAAAGGGCATGGTCATTTTTTTGGGGGGGGCCTAAGCATGACAAATTTTGGCTGGCCGCAGGGTTTTTGCTATTCAAATGACCACAATAAACTTATCCGAGTTATTTTCTATAGGATTTAGGGCCGAATTCAAGGTTAATTGCAAAAGCAAAATCTTCCTCTAATGGGCAAAACCATGTGCATTGCAGGTGGGGTAGATATAACATGTGTAGAGAGAGTTAGATTTGGGTAGCTTATATTGTTTCTGTGCAGGGTAAATACTGGCTGCTTCATTTTTACACTGCAATTTAGATTTCAGTTTAAACACCCCCCACCCAAATCTAACTCTCTCTGCACATGTTATATCTGCCCCCCCTGCAGTCCACATGGTTTTGCCCATTAGAGAAAACGTTTGCTGTTGCGATCAGGTCTGAATTAGGCCCATAGCTCAGCAACGTTACTAAGCATCTCTGGTTACATTTCAATACTTCTGCTGATCTGCAATGCAGTTACATTTACCTCAATGGGAGCATAGTATAAATAAAGGCAACTATCCTAGTTTATCACAGAAGCATGTTTAGAAATCACAGATGCATTGTAGCATGCGGAACCACGCTTCCTCCAGGAAATCCCGTAGATAGTGATTCCAACGGGGAGGAGTGGGGTTGTGGCTTACTTACCTACTTTTTGAGTCTCCTCCCCGGGAGGGAGGGGGGGCTCTATTGCATCATTAGGCTCCGCTCCATCTCGGTAAAAGGCTGTAATTTGCGGATCTGCAAGTAAGGGAGTTGCTGAATCATGCAATTTTGTGCCATTTAGCCCCACCCCCTCAATACAGCGCCATGAAACATCCATGATTACCAGTATTATTTCCCCATTCTGCCCAATTCACTAGGAAGCAGGCAGGATGGGGGTCATCCAGCCTCTCTTCCAAGGTTTTCGGGGTACTAACACAAAAATTCGGATCTGAAAGAATTATCCAAAAATCGGAAGTCTCCTGTAAATTCCAGGAAAGAAGGTAAGTATGACTGGAAAACGTATACATAAACTCAAGGCGGTTATACATTTTTACTTCCATTGTAACAATTACAGTACTTGCCTGCTTTCTCAGAATACCCGGGAGACTCCTGAAAATTGGGCAACTCTCGCTCACCTTCTCCCAAGACTTAAAGGGGGTACTCACGGAGCGATATTCTAAGCAATCTGACTAGATTGCTTAGAATTTAAGCAGGATCGCTCCGTGTGTACCCCATACAGCGATAGCGATGCGCAGCCCCGCGCATCGCTATCGCTGCTGCTAGATTGGCCTGCTGGGGTGAAGTGAGCGGCCCCCCCAGTCTCCCCCCGCACGCTCAGCACAGATCGCGCTGTGCTGAGCGGCGGGAGAGATGTGTGCTGAGCGGTTCGCTCGGCACACATCTCTCCTGCATCGGCCCAATTGAAGTCGAAAACTGCCGTCTGTCGAAAAGTCTTTTTAATCCTGATTCGACCTATTCAATATATCCCTAAATTTTTCGACAAGTCAATAAATTTGACTTGCCGAAAAGCACGTGGATCGGCGGAATAGCTGCCGATCCACGTGCTTGTGTCGAAAACGGGGCCAAAACCGTCAGGTTTTGGCCCCTTTTTTGATCCATCTCTGTCCAACATCAAAAGATGTTAGACTGAGATGCGGACCCAGAGGAGGAGAGGGGGGAGAGCCGCAGGGAGACGGGGGGACAGCCGGCGGGCATACAGGGGAGATCAGCGCTACAGTAGAGCTGCCGCAGGATGTCTCACAGCCGCGCCACTCACAGCAGCTTCCACCCGGCTCCAGTAAGTGAGGTTACGCTTGCTGGAGCCGGGTGGACACTGCCGTGAGGTCGGGCGGCTGTGTGACATCCTCCTGCAGCGCTACTGTAGTGCTGATCTCCCCTGTATACCCGCCGGCTGTCCCCGCTGGTCTCCCCACAGCTCGCCCCCCTCTCCTCCTCTGTGTCCCTCATCTCAATTCGACTTGAAAAAGTCGAATTGAGATGAGATTGAATAGGAGTTGTCGGATCCATTCCAACAAATACATGTCGGAATGGATCCGACTTTAATTGAATATACCTGTTAACCTCTCTGATCTCTCGGGAGGAGGAAATGAAACATTAGTAATAATGTTTTAACATTAAGGGCGAGATTTAATTGTTTTATTGCGTCCGATCTCCTATCCAGTGACGTGCGGTGGGGTGAGGCAGAGCCTTTCCTGTCATACTTACGTTTAAACCAGAGTTTTGAATAAAGTATATGAAAAATAGTAATAATTTGTTTGGAATATCTTTGCATTATTCTAATCATTTTTATAGCCAAAACTCTGGAGTAAAAAGTCTATGGCAGGTCAGGCAGTGCCTCACCTGGTTATCTTTTCAGCACATCTCTGATCAAAACTCACCAAATTTCCAGGAGTTTATACTGCTGCACTTGTGTGTAATGCCCAGATGTACCCTTTGGCTCATATATTGCATGGAATTCTGGATCTGGGGTTATCCAGTGCCTCCTGAGCCATTTAGCTCACCGCACGTCCCTGCTCCTATCTACAGTGACACGTCGCGCCCAGAGAGGTTGGGTTTAGCCATGTAAAGCAGCTAAACCCAACTAAAATAACTAAGAATGAAAAGTGCCATTTGGGCGCCCAAACTACTCTCCTTTCGCACATTTTAGCTCGACATCCCCGGGGAGTACGAGCTGGAATCACGGCACTGGCAACTGTTTGCCCCCAATAGGAGCAACAATTGAATTGCTTCATCAGGTGCCCAGGAGTGACAGCTGCCGTGAGAAACAATTGACTCTCACCCTAAAAAGCTATATACCTGGGAAACCACGCTGCAGTGCTAAAGACGCAGATTCAGATTGCATGTAGCCCAGAAATCCTGGACAGCTTTATCTTTAAGCTGCAATTTAGATCTCGATACATTTTTTATTTGCCCCACCCGCACTGCAGAATCAGCCCCTATATGTACAGGTGGAACAAAGTTTATTGCAATGAGCCGTACACCAATTAAGTGGAGATCAGTGCTATTTCTAGGATGGGGATCGGTATGCGATCCCGGCGGACGAGATGCCGGCAGTCACAATACCGACGCCGGCATCCTGATGGTCCCGATCTCGACAGGGGTGAGGTAAGTATTCTACCCCCCCATCTCCCTAGCTCTAACCCTCCTTTACCACAGCCTAACCCTAACCTCGCCCCTTAGTACCTAGCCCTAATCCCCCCCCCCCTGTGGTGCCAAAACATAACCTCACCCTCCCATTTGCAGTCTAACTCTATCCCTGCCCCCTTAATGCCTAAACCAAACTACCCCCCCCCCTCTCGCCCGGTGGTACTTAACCCTAATCCCCACTCACTGCAGCCTAACACTAACCACCCCTCCCCCGCATCCTAACTCTAACCCCCCCCCCCTACCCCCTGGGTTTCGCCTAAACCTAAACTCCCCCTGTCGCCAAAACCTAATGCTCAAGGCAATACTCACCCTCAGAATCCCAGCTGTCGGTATTCTGGCGTCGGGATGCTGACCTGGTCGGGATTCCAGCAGCCGGGATCTTTTAGCCGGGATCTTTTTTCGTATACCCTGGGATGATTTAAATTAATTTAGCTAAAGCTATGCAGTTTTTTATGTGTCACGATGAGCTGTTCACTGCAATACACTCTGCTACACCTGCGTGCATCTACAAAATGTTGTGCTTATTCATACACAGTTCTACTTCCCATGAAGTACTGACTGGAACCGAACAATGAAACCACAAGGTTGCACAGACCCCCCCATACTGTATCTACAACCTGACGGTCCCTACAGATTAGATGTTCATATCATTTATAGAATAGTTTGCTGTCAAACTGGGCTGGAGAAGGGAAATTACCATACTACACCCCAGTAGGAGTCCTAGCAATCATCTAGCGATGCTAAACATCTGTACTGGGAAAACAAAGATAATCAAGGAGATTGTTCGGCTCCTCGGACATCTTTTCTCTTCTTCAGTAAATATTTGCCTTTGCCTTTTGTGATCAGGTCTGCTGCTTGCATTCACTAAGAAGAGCTGGTTGGTTCAATATAGAAAACATCTAATTAAGATTGTTTCCGATTTCTACAACCCCCCTAAGTGCTGATTAAAAAGGCACGCTATAAGGTAGATAAAAGACACCTGCTGGTTGTAAACAGGGAACAACAAATATCCAACCGCTCCAAAATAAGGGAACATTGGAACCCCTGCTGGCTAGTAATGAGGAGGAAGTCATCCCCTGGGCGTGGGAGGAGAAGAGGAAGAGATCCAGCAATGTAATGTAATGACATCACATTCCATTACCCCTGGTAACAAAGACAGCCTCACATGAGGCTTATACGTTCAATTGCTGGATGAGCAGGAAAAGGAGCCTGTCCCATATATCAGCTCTTGTCATACACAAGATTAAGGAGATCGAAACCTTAGTGCAGCGGGCAAATATGTGCTACCTACGGCTCGGCGGAATGGTAGAAATGTGCCATAGCTTGGTAATGTTAATACATATGCTCTTTTAAAAATAAGCACGCAATTTGTTAGGTGCATTCCGCCACAGGAGTGCTGTGCCTCTTGCGTCATTCCAAGGGATGTTCATAATGCGTGGCAATACACTGTACTCCATCTGTATCCACTATGAACATGTATTGGAATGATACGGAATGCACAATTCTTTCCTGGCAGAATGCACCTATTATCATGCACATGTTTTACGAGCAGATCTGCTAACAACGGGTCTTTGTACTAATATGCAGCAATAACAAATATGTTCTCTCTGTTTTATTGCCATCATTTTACTTTAAACATCTAAATAATAAAAATTAATTATAGAATTATCTGCTGCTATTGCCATACAAAGACGGCAATAGCCATAAAAGGACTGCGCGGTTAGATGTCTGACGGGGTAATAAGCTCTTTCCATGGTAAACTGTGAAGAGAGTCAATGGCACACTTTCTAATATAAGAGCGGGCACAATGTAATAATGTGTAGATTGTAAGCTTGCGAGCAGGGCCCTCCTACCTCTCTGTCTGTCTGTTATTACTCAGTCTTGTTTCATTGCTGTTTAATCCCAATTTTAGATCACAACGGAATATGCTTGCGCTAACTAAGTAAGCAATAATAAATAAAAGTAAATGTTGATAAATAAATAATCAGCAGTTGGCAATATCATACTTCCCAATAGACAAAAGGGGTGATCGGTTCTTTACCGGCGCCATGCCTGCGTGAAAAGGGGTTGTGGCTACACCCCACTGGACCACACCCCCTGTAGTATCATGTCTTGGGGGCATGACCACATGCGATGCCGCTATTTTACATGATGCTGATGGCGAGCCCAGCACTCTATCTGCTGCCTCCTACCAGTACTGAGTGGATACCGCGCATGCTTACGGCGTCCATTCACCGGCACCGCTGCTCTGCTCTGAGTGTCCCCCAACCTCCCAACTACCCGTTGGGCACTACAGCCCGCAGGTGGGAAAGTGCCCGAAAATCGGGATTGACCTGCTGAATTCGGGGCAGTTGGGATCTATGGCCAATATGGAAGCAGTACCAAATGTCTAGTAGCATGGTATACCCCATCAATTCAAGGGCAATTGGGAACTTACTGTGGCAAATAGTAGGGAAAATGGGGTACACACATAAACAGGAACATACAAGGTAAACGGAAATAAATGTGACATGAACAAGTGGTAGGGAAGGTTCTACTAACTACTTTCATTCTAACTGGAAGAAGATACAGCCGGAGCAACAGAAGTGAGTGTTGCTCACAATGAAGATTGGAGGGGAGATGTATCAACCCTTGGAGAGAGATAAAGTGGAAAATCTGCCCAAACAAACCAATCAACTTCTATCTGTCATTTCGTAAACTGTGCTAGATAAATGACAGTTAGAAGGTCATTGGTTACTTTGGGCAACTTCTCCACTTTATCTCTGTCCAAAGCTTGGTACATCTCCTTCTAGGAAAGTTGCAAGAGGGCATTTATGTAAATAAGTGGAAAAAATCCCTTTTTTTTTTATTATTATTATGATTATTATGATGATTATTATGATGATTATTATTATTATTATTATTATTATTATTATTATTATTATTATAAAGACTGTATAAGAATTTGATCAATGTGGGGATGCAGGTCAGATAATTTTTAAAGAGGCATGGAGAAGAGTATTTTAAATAAAGTGGGAGATTTATCAAACTCTCTACGTAGGATTAGTGGGGATGTTGCCTATAGCAACCAATCAGATTCTAGCTGTCATTTATCACTACATTCTATAAATGATACAGTAGGTAGAGTGTGATTGATTAAAATGGCCAACACCTCCAATTAACCCCTTTGAAAGTTTCCTAAATCTCCCTTCATGTATATGTGAGCTATATAGCCACTATACAAAATAGTAGGTAAAATATTGGGGCTAATTCAGATCTGATCGCTACTGTGCGTTTTCGCAAAGCGGGCGATCAGGTCTGAACTGCGCATGTCAGAGATGTGATCGGCATCTCAGCCCAGCGATCGCCTCTGCCTGATTGACAGGCAGAGGAGTTCGCTGGGCAGGAGGGGGCGGGACGGTGGCGTTGGGCCACCTGTTTGGGGGTGCAGACTGGGCAACGCAGGCCGCGGCGGATGCGTGACATCACACGCAGTCGCTATGACCTGGAGAGCGACGGTAGCTCCCTGCCAGCGCGCAAGAGCGGCGCTCATAGGGAGTTACTCTTCAGGTACAAAAGCATCGCTGCCATGCGATGCTTTTGTACCATACTTGCCTACTTTTGAAAAAGCATTTCAGGGAGATTGTGAAAGTAACACGTATAAGTGCAGACGTGTAGTTCTACATTGGAGAGGCGTGTCATGAAAATAACTTACATCCAAATGTAAATGAACCCCAAAGTTAGTAAGATCTACTTGTTGAAGATTTGTTCGTGTATTGTGTTTTACAATAGGTTCCATATACTGTAAGTGGCCATAGGGATCATTGTGCCTTATAGCCAATGCAGGGAAATGGCACTGATGATCCCATTTGAATGTATTTATCTGATTTCTCTCCCCCCCAAGAATGTAACAGCTGCATAATAGGGATAAGGTGCAATCAGGGAGATTGCTGGACTATTCAGGGAGTCAGGGAGATTGCTGCTATTTCAGGGAGTCTCCTGCAGAATGAGGGAGGGTAGGCAACTATGTTTTGTACCTGTGCGGCGGGGGGAGGGCCAGAGATGCGGGGCAGACGAGCCCTGTGCTGGGCATCCCACCGCATCTCAGGGTGGCTGATCGTTGCGCTAAGATCAGGTCTGAATTAGCCCAAATGAGGAAGACACAGGTCACAATCGTAATAGTGAAAACATCACATGCAACATTAATAGACTATGCAGTATATACATATAGTATAGCTATAAATCAGGCAAAAAAGTAAAAACAAGAAACATAAAACCCAATTTACTCATCCCACAACGCACTTTGGGCCTAATTCAGATCTGATTGCAGCAGCAAATTTGTTATCTGATGGCAGGGCCGGTTCTACACCTTGTGGCGCCCAGTGCAAACGTTTCCACTGGCAGCGCCCCCCCCCCCCCCCCCCCCCGCGCGCGCGTGTGGCAAAACAGTTTGTGTGCACCGGTGGCGCGCGTCAAAAAATAGGGGTGTGGCTTCATAGGGGAGGGGTGTGGCCACAGTTATGCCCCCAGATTTGCCCCAAGTAGTTGTGCCTCCCAGTTGATTTGCCCCCTGTAGCTGTGCCCCCTGTAGCTATGCCCCAGTAGCTGTTCCCCCTGTTGCTGTGCCCCCAGTAGTTGTGCCCTCTGTTGCTGTGCCCCCTGTTGCTTTGCCCCCAGTAGATTTGCCCCAGTAGTTGTGCCCCCTGTCGCTGTGCCCCCAGTAGTTGTGTCCTCTGCTGCTGTGCCCCCAGTAGTTGTGTCCTCTGCTGCTGTGCCCCCTGCGCTGTCAAACACACACACAAAAAAAATACTTACCACTGCCCCGCTCCTGCTTCCCGACCGCTGCTGCTGCTGCAGCTGCTGCTCCTGCTCCGTCTGCCCGCCGCGGCTCCTCTCTATGGGGGAGACGTCATGACGTCTCTCCCATAGAAGCGCCGCACAGACACTAGAGGTCAATACTGACATCTAGTGTCTGTCAGTGGAGTCGGCTGCAGCGAACGCCCACACAGCCTACGGCGTCTGCTGCAGCCGGGGAGCAGGGTGCGGGTAGGCGGCGGTGCCTGCGGCCGCGTCCCGGCCGCAGGCACTGCTTGCCCGCACCAAAAACCGCTCCTGGCTGATGGGTAAAACCATGTGCACTGCAGGTGGGGGGGGGGGCAGAAGTAACATGTGCAGAGAGAGTTAGACTCGGGTGGGGTGTGTTCAAACGGAAATCAGTGTAAAAATAAAGCAGCCAGTATTTACCCTGCACAGAAACAATATAACCCAGCCAAATCTAACTCTCTCTGCAAATTTTATATCTGCCCCCCCCCCTGCAGTGCACATGGGGGGTCATTCCGAGTTGTTCGCTCGTTGCTGCGATTTGTTGCTAAATGCGCATGCGCAAGGCACGCAGGGCACATGCGCTTAGTTATTTAACTAAAAACTTAGCAGTTTTGCTGTGGATCCTGCTGCGCTTTTTAGTAGCACTGCTGATCGGTGAATGATTAACAGGAAAGCAGCGTTTCTGGGTGGTAACTGAGCGTTTTTCGGGAGTGTGCTAAAAAACGCAGGCGTGTCAGGGAAAAACGCGGGAGTGTCTGGAGAAACGGGGGAGTGGCTGGCCGAACGCAGGGCGTGTTTGTGACGTCAAACCCGGAACTGAACGGACTGAGCTGATCGCAATCTGTGAGTAGGTCTGGAGCTACTCAGAAACTGAAAAGAATTATTTAGTAGCAATTCTGCAAATCTTACGTTCGCTATTCTGCTAAGCTAAGATACACTCCCAGAGTGCGGCGGCCTAGCGTGTGCAATGCTGCTAAAAGCAGCTAGCGAGCGAACAACTCGGAATGAGGGCCTTTGTTTTGTCCATTAGCTAACAAATTTGCTGCTCCAATCAGATCTGAATTAGGCCCTGTGCTGTAGCATTGAATGATCTTAATATTGCAGGCAGCTTGCAGTACCATTCAGTGTCCAATGATGTATTGAGATTATAATACAATTTGTAGAGCTGCTATCGGACACATAGACACAGAAGGACAGGAGCTTTGGAATACAAAGTATCTTTCTGAAGGTTGTATAAAATAAATTGGGAGTGTGACCCCTTCAGAAAAAGAGCAAGAGTTCATGCTTCTAAGCAAAATAACCTTTGCACTCCCGGGGCGTGGGTCAGACAGAGGTGGCATTTTCACATGTTGGGCTCTCAGGCTCTGAGGTTAAAGTCAGGCCACGTATTATGTGCCCCCGCTGCCAGGTGGCTGGCTTACGCAGCACTCCAAACCTGTCACATCACTCTCCCAGTTAAAGTACAACTGTCTGCTGTTTATTGTGGTAACCTCGATTAGTGTCCTTCTGCATCAGTGATAAACATCAGCTGAACCCAGGTATCCTCCAACCTGACAGTGACATAAAACTGCAATGTCTTCAATTTACATCATTAGACTGTAAGCTCCCCCTCCAACCACCCATAAACAGATGGGACTGGCTTGCTTGCAAAGATGTGAGCTGGGGTGGCTGAGCCCTCTTCTAAAATTATTATTATTATACATCATACTTGCCTACCCTCCCGGAATGGCCGGGAGGCTCCCGAAAATCGGGTGACCCTCCCGGCCCCCTGGAAAGGTGGGCAAGCCTCCCGCTTTCCCCCTCGGCCGCCCGCAGCAGAGAACAAGTGGGCGGCCCGAGGGGGTCCGATGACGCGATTCGCGCTGAATCACGTCATCGTAGCTCCGCCCCCGCTATGCAGCGCCTTGTTTCTCGGCACAGCAGGGGGTGGAGTCACGATGACGTGACCCTGATGCCACGCCCCCGGACAGCCCATCCCACTGCTGGCCACGCCCCCCGAACAGCCCATCCTGCTGCCAGCCACGCTCCCGTGCACCTACAACGCTGTCTCCTCCCGGGGGAGGAGGCAGCAAAGTAGGTAAGTATGTTATACATACAGATATGTCCTCACACATCTAGCATCCTTGCGCCATACATTGCGAGGCGCCGGTGTGACTGAGATGATCTGAGATGTGTAGTATAAGGTCTTTTTCTTTACATTTTAGTCACATCACAGCAGCAGGTACACAGCACTCACACTGTACCAGAGGCGCTGGGCTGCGACTTTAAATGCACAGGACTTAAACACATACAAAGTCGCAGATGAAGCACAACAGAGCATGGCGTGAAAAGAAAAGCCACGGTCGCTGCATCATAGCACTTCATATACAGATTCAGACTTAGTCGCACACAGATGTACAAATGCTGCACATCAAATTGAACAGCGTAAACTAGCATAGTAGTTTTGTTGTTCCTAGTTGTTTTATGTACCCATTAAAACATTTTGAGTTAGACAGACGGGCGGTCGAGTGACCCGGATCTGGCTTGTCAAGAGGGAGAATTTGCAGTGCCTTAAGCACAGTGTTACTTGGGATCTTGTGTGTCGAGAGCGACAATTTGCAGTGACTTAAGCCACACTGTTACTCAGCATCTGGCATGTCAAGAGGGATAGTTTGCAGTGACTTAAGCACAGTGTTACTTGGGATCTGGGGGGGTCATTCAGATCTGATCGCTGCTGTATGTTTTTGCAGAGCAGGTGATCAGAGCCGAACTGCGCATGTGTATGCACCGCAATGCGCAGGCGCGACGGACGGCTGCAATGGGGATCGCCGGTTAGTGACGGGATTGTGCGAAGAATCCATTGCACAGGCATTTGCAAGGAGATTGACAGGAAGAAGCCGTTTGTGGGTGGCAACTGACCGGTTTCAGGGAGTGTCTGGAAAAATGTAGGAGGGATCAAGTGCTTTCAGGGAGGGTGTCTGACGTCAGATCCGGTCCTGAACAGCCTGATGTGATTGCAGCAGCTGAGTAAGTCCTGGGCTGCGCAGAGACTGCACAAAATCAGTTTGTACAGCTCTGCTACACATGTGATCACACACCTGCACAGTGAAAATACACTCCACCTGTAGGCGGCGACTATCTGATCGCAGGACTGCAGAAATCGCTGCCTTGTGATCAGATCGGAATGACCCCCTGGCTTGTCAAGAGGGGCAGTTTGCAGTGACTTAAGCCACAGTGTATGAGGACACATCAGTTTACAATGATTGTTTGCAATTGTTGGGTTACTGATGTAAGGATAATCCCCTCTCAGCTCTCACAAGTCACTGCCTATGTGCTATGTATATTTCAGCCTATACCTGAGCTAATACTGTATGCATGAAGGCAGAGCCGGCCATAGGCATAGGCAAACTAGGCAATTGCCTAGGGCATTTGATATGCCTAGGGGCATCAGCAGCTTCTGCTGATTAAATGATATGCGGCATGCCTATATTCTGTATGTAGCATTTCATATGCAGATACAGCCACATTCTCGCACAGTATATAATCATGCTGCATATCATTTTAATCAGCAGAAGCTGCCTGTGCATCCCAGCCACATAGCAATGCATTAACAAAAAATGTGCCCGACGTTTGCATTGAGGCAAGATTTATGAGGACACATCTGTATCCAAGCTGAGGCAGAGGTCACAGTGTTAATGGCAGTGTGAGTGCTGTGTGCATGTGAGTGGGTTGGTTGTGCAGTAGTGTTCGGAATATGTGTAAGGATCATTATGTGTGTTATGTAAAAATGCATTAATAATGTGCAACATATGTGTAAGGGGCACTATGTGTGTCATTATGTGTATAAGGGCATTAATAATGTGCGGCATATGTGTAACAGGGTACTACTGTATGTGTGTCATTATGTGTATAGGGGCACTAATAATGTGCAGCAAATGTGTAGGGGGCACTATGTGTGTCATTATGTGTATTAGGGCATTAATAATGTGCGGCATATGTGTAACAGGGTACTACTGTATGTGTCGTTATGTGTATAGGGGCACTAATAATGTGCAGCAAATGTGTAGGGGGCACTATGTGTATCATTATGTGTATAAGGGCATTAATAATGTGCGGCATATGTGTAAGGGGCATTATGTGTAAAAGGGCATTAATAAAGGTTGTCATAATGTGTAAGGCACATTATGTTTATAAGGACTTTAATAATGTGTCTCATATGTGTTAGGGGCATTACTGTGTGGCATTATGTGTTTAAGGTGCTCTACTATGTGGCGTTGCATATAGAAAGGGCACTACTGTGCCGTCTAATGTGAATAAAGAGCAATAGGGTGTGGTGTAAAGTGAATAAGGAGCAATTCAGTGTGATGCAATGTGAATAAGGGGCTCTACTGTGAGGAGTAACGTTTATAAGGTAAAGTGATACTACTGTGGGATGTAATATGAATTATGGAAACTATCGCATGATCAAATGTGAATAAAGTGCAGTACTGTGTGGCGTAATTGGAATCGGGGTTACTATTGTGTGGCCATGCCCCTTGCCAGCAAAAACACACCCCTTTTTGTGCTGTGCGCCAAATGTGCGAACTGTTCCTATTTAAAATATAGGGGGTACAAACACCAAAATAAGGACTGCTATGGATGAGGGGTGATGGTGCTGGGAAAGAGGTGCAAGGTCAGAGGCGGAACCAGCGGTGGTGCTAGGGGGCACCAGACAAAATCTTGCCTAGGGCATCATATTGGTTGGGGCCGGCTCTGCATGAAGGTATATTTATCCCACACTCACCCACTCTCTCGGAATGTCTGGGAGACTCCCAGATGTCCCAGGGACAACGGTAAATCCATAATGATGTGATTAACTGTGAATTTACATCATCATGGTGCCGCTCTCCCACACTACAAAATGGCACTTGGACCTATGAGTCCCATATACAGCTCCTCTCATGGCAAGATGCAAGCCATTGCGACATCAGGAGCCATGACATCACAAAAAACGTAATACGGCATACATTGGTGGCCACATTTCTGCAAATTGCCTTTGCAGACAAGTCACAGCTCGAGAAAGCAGTTTTTCCTGAATACATACTGTAAGCACTATGTGGAGTGACTATATAGACAGGAGAAGCCATTGCAGGGTGCCGACATAATATAAATGCTATTTAAAGCATTTTAACCTTGCAGGCATTAAAAAATGTACAATGTACACTAGATGCATCCACTACTGGATCTATCACATTAGCAAGCACTAGGAATGGGCATTAGTGTGTTTTGCAACTGACCGTTGATGGTTGCAAACCATGCAATGGATGACCATTGATGGTTTCACCAACCGATGGTCTTCCCTGTTCTTTCACTAACTGTCCGTGGGTCTATCAGAACCTGGGGGTGAGGCTTCGTGGGTGTCAGGGGTGGGGCTATGCTTCGTGTCTGGGCACCTTGTAAAAGAAAACTAACAAAATAACAACCATCGGGTGGTACTCTGCCATCGATGGCGAGAAACAATCTGGTTCTCCCCCATCGATAGCAAAAGTATTCACCATTGGTCATAAACCATCAATGATTTGCAATCAACGAAGGCCATCCCTAGCAAGCACAGAATAGCCAGGGAGCAACCATTTATAGCAAGTATATGTCAGAAACAATCTCAGCATATCTCATACACAAATGTACAGTATGAATTAGGGCAATCCATTAGAGGTACTGCACATTCATTGGCTTCAGATAGATTGTAAGCTCCACTAGGGCAGGGACTGATGTGATGTAAAGTACAGTGTAATATGTGTATGCTAGATCAATAACTGTTAATGTGTGTCAATTCTGCAGTTATTGTATACAGTATATACTATGCAGCTATATAGTGCAAACCTATTTATGAAACCCTGAAAACCCCTACTGTATCTGCGGCAAAAATGTCTGTTTTCTCGCTGCAGATAGGGATAATGGTTATCGCTGGCTATAGCGTTCCCCATGCTCTAACCTATTAAATAAGCAAATACAGTACCTGTCCTTCAATCACTACTGCAGAGATCAGTGCATGAAAAAAGGTTTTATTACTAAAATAAAGTATTTTTTGTTTGGTTACGTTTTTTTTGTTTTTTTTTTAATATATGTACATTGAAAATTTTCCTAATTTAGATGTTGATGGGTTACTGCACATGCTACAATTTTCAATAGCTATGTTCCCCGCTGCTAAATACACGGAAATGTATCTTAATATCTTTCACAGATCCTATATTTCTCCCCATAGAGGTTTCTTAATAGGCCTTTTAAGAAATCCTTCTTGTCCCAAATGTGGTCATCACTCGGCAGACCTTTATCATTGCCTATGGGCCTGTCCACTTTTAAGACGGTTCTGGTTAGCAGTTTGGCGCTTTGCCTCACAACATTTAGTGAACTACGGGGGTCAATCCGAGTTGTTCGCTCGTTGCCGATTTTTGCAACGGAGCGATTAAGGGCAAAAATGCGCATGCGCATGGTACGCAGTGCGCATGCGCTAAGTATTTTAGCACAAAACTTTGTAGATTTACTCACGTCCGAACGAAGAATTTTCATCGTTGTAGTGATCGGAGCGTGATTGACAGGAAGTGGGTGTTTCTGGGCGGAAACTGACCGTTTTCTGGGAGTGTGCGGAAAAACGCAGGCGTGCCAGGATAAAACGCGGGAATGTCTGGAGAAACGGGGGAGTGGCTGACCGAACGTAGGGCGTGTTTGTGACGTCAAACCAGGAACTAAACGGACTGAGCTGATCGCAATCTGTGAGTAGGTCTGGAGCTACTCAGAAACTGCTAAGAATTTTCTATTCGCAATTCTGCTAATCTTTCGTTCGCTATTCTGCTAAGCTAAGATACACTCCCAGAGGGCGGCGGCCTAGCATGTGCAATGCTGCTAAAATCTGCTAGTGAGCGAATAAATCGGAATGACCCCCTACATCCCCTTTACACCGGAATGGGCTATATTTGGCATTATACCCCCTGGTACAGTGGCAAACGCAGGATTTGCATGGGGGGGTTTCCAGAACTGGGTGGAGCCAATCACGGGGGTGGGGACTGAGGTGGCCCAGTATATGCTGGGTCCGTAAAACTAGTGTGCCTGTGTGTATATATATATATCCCATGTAAAGAAGGCGGCACTCAGAGACTTGAAGGTGCAAAAGAATATTTAGTAAACAAGCTGCAGAGTTACATCAACGTTTCGGGGCGCGCAGCCCCTTCATCAGGATGATGAAGGGGCTGCGCGCCCCGAAACTTTGATGTAACTCTGCAGCTTGTTTACTAAATATTCTTTTGCACCTTCAAGTTTCTGAGTGCCACCTTCTTTACATGGGATAGTGATGGAGGTGGAAACCTCATAGGATGGCACCTGAGCCAGAAAGCCCACGGAGGCCTTCCGAGTGCCGGCTACTACAAGGGTATCTATCTATCTATCTATCTATCTATCTATCTATCTATCTATCTATATATATATATAATACATATCTACACATATATATACCGTGTATGTGTATGTATATATATATATATATACACACACACACACACACACACACACACACATTCATAAACACATATACATAGCATATTAAACATGCATGCATATATATATATGTATATATATATACACACATACAGTACACGTATATATACACATGTATATATCATATTAAACATGCATACATACATATATATATATATATACACACACACACACACACACACACACTCATAAACACATATACGTAGCATATTAAACATGCATACATATATATATATATATATATATATATATACACACACATACAGTACACGTATATATACACATGTATATATCATATGTGTGTGTGTTTATATGTATGTATGTATATACATGTGTATATATGTATGCACATGGATATATATGTACTATAATTAAAATAAAGTAAACTGTTACTGCACTTACAAGTGCCACCAGGAAGACAGCAGGCTGCAGAGGACGCTAGACAGCCATTAATAATACTCATGCAGCTAAAAAAAAAAAAAAAAAAAAAAAATTTTTTTTTAAGTGGAGGGGGGTTTCTGGGTGCTCGGAAACCCCCCTGGGTGCGCCACTGTGGTACCAGAGCTCCCAAAGCCGTTAAAAAATAACTTTTAGCAATGTCATCGGCAGCTAGAAAAGCTGTTTTACACATGTGGGTTCATAGCTCCGTCCCGACTCTAGAAATG
This sequence comes from Pseudophryne corroboree, assembly GCF_028390025.1. Classification (NCBI taxonomy): domain Eukaryota; kingdom Metazoa; phylum Chordata; class Amphibia; order Anura; family Myobatrachidae; genus Pseudophryne; species Pseudophryne corroboree. The sequence continues at coordinate 965,311,891 of NC_086445.1, read as the reverse complement.
TTCAAGGAAAAACTATTTTTTATTTGTCATATGGATTGGTTGGAGGCCTCACTTCAAAAAGAATCTCGCACCGAATCCTTTTTCGCAACATGGGAAAGTTTTATTGAAACATTACCTACTCATACTAGGGAGGCCATTAGCTTATGCTTTCGCAGCACACTCTGGTATGAAACCAGGATTTTTCTTAGAGACCCTCCCATCACTCTTGAAAGCGCTGGCTAGCGGTCGTGGCATGCTCCCATCTCTCTACAGATCCAGAATGTACCTGTGAGTGTCATTTATTATTTTATGATATTGTACATGTTACCCCTTTTTGTACTCTTCCCTACATAACGCACTATGTCACAATGTTCCTGTAACTAATGTTAATTTCTTTACGGAAATGCTTCAATAAAGAAAGAAATGTTATTAAAAAAAAATATATATATGTACATTGTGTATACATATATTTTTCTCTGACGTCCTAGTGGATGCTGGGACTCCGTCAGGACCATGGGGAATAGCGGCTCCGCAGGAGACAGGGCACAAAATTTAAAAGTTTGACCACTAGGTGGTGTGTACTGGCTCCTCCCCCTATGACCCTCCTCCAAGCCTCAGTTAGGTTTTTGTGCCCGTCTGAGCAGGGTGCAATCTAGGTGGCTCTCCTAAAGAGCTGCTTAGAAAAAGTTTGTTAGGTTTTTTATTTTCAGTGAGTCCTGCTGGCAACAGGATCACTGCAACGAGGGACTTAGGGGAGAAGAAGTGAACTCACCTGCGTGCAGGATGGATTTGCTTCTTAGGCTACTGGACACTAGCTCCAGAGGGACGATCACAGGTACAGCCTGGATGGGTCATCGGAGCCGCGCCGCCGACCCCCTTGCAGATGCCGAATAGAGAAGAGGTCCAGAAACCGGCGGCAGAAGACGTCTCAGTCTTCATGAGGTAGCGCACAGCACTGTAGCTGTGCGCCATTGCTCTCCGCACACTTCACACCAGCGGTCACTGAGGGAGCAGGGCGCTGGGGGGGGCGCCCTGGGCAGCAATGTAATATACCTATTCTGGCTAAAATATATCACATATAGCCCCTGGGGCTATATGGATGTATTTAACCCCTGCCAGGTTCCAAAAAAAACGGGAGAAGAAGCCCGCCGAAAAGGGGGCGGGGCCTATTCTCCTCAGCACACAGCGCCATTTTCCTGCCCAGCTCCGCTGCGAGGAAGGCTCCCAGGACTCTCCCCTGCACTGCACTACAGAAACAGGGTAAAAACAGAGAGGGGGGGCACTTATTGGCGATATTTATAATATTTGAGCTGCTATAAAGGGAACACACTTATTAAGGTTGTCCCTATATATATTTATAGCGCTTGGGTGTGTGCTGGCAAACTCTCCCTCTGTCTCCCCAAAGGGCTAGTGGGGTCCTGTCTTCTATCAGAGCATTCCCTGTGTGTCTGCTGTGTGTCGGTACGTGTGTGTCGACATGTATGAGGATGATGTTGGCGTGGAGGCGGAGCAATTGCCTGTAATGGTGATGTCACCCCCTAGGGAGTCGACACCAGAATGGATGGCTTTGTTTATGGAATTACGGGATAGTGTCAGCACGCTACAAAAGTCGGTTGACGACATGAGACAGCCGGCAAACCAGTTAGTACCTGTCCAGGCGTCTCAGACACCGTCAGGGGCTGTAAAACGCCCTTTACCTCAGTCGGTCGACACAGACCCAGACACTGACACTGAATCCAGTGTCGACGGTGAAGAAACAAACGTATTTTCCAGTAGGGCCACACGTTATATGATCACGGCAATGAAGGAGGCTTTGCATATCTCTGATACTGCAAGTACCACAAAAAGGGGTATTATGTGGGGTGTGAAAAAACTACCGATAGTTTTTCCTGAATCAGAGGAACTGAATGAAGTGTGTGATGAAGCGTGGGTTACCCCAGATAGAAAACTGCTAATTTCAAAGAAGTTATTGGCATTATACCCTTTCCCGCCAGAGGTTAGGGCGCGCTGGGAAACACCTCCTAGGGTGGATAAGGCGCTCACACGCTTATCAAAGCAAGATACGGCCGCCCTCAAGGATCCAGCTGATAGGAGGCTGGAGAATACATTAAAAAGTATATACACACATACGGGTGTTATACTAAGACCAGCAATCGCCTCAGCCTGGATGTGCAGTGCTGGCGTGGCTTGGTCGGAGTCACTGTCTGAAAATATTGATACCCTGGATAGGGACAGTATTTTACTGACTATAGAGCAGTTAAAGAATGCATTTCTTTATATGCGAGATGCACAGAGAGATATTTGCACTCTGGCATCAAGAGTAAGTGCGATGTCCATATCTGCCAGAAGAAGTTTATGGACGCGCCAGTGGCCAGGTGATGCGGATTCCACGGTGGGGGGTCGCCTCAAACATTTCAGCGCACAGTGGGCTCACTCGCAGGTGGACCCCTGGATCCTGCAGGTAGTATCTCAGGGTTACAGGTTGGAATTCGAGAAATCCCCTCCTCGCCGTTTCCTAAAGTCTGCTTTGCCAACGTCTCCCTCCGACAGGGCGACGGTATTGGAGGCCATTCACAAGCTGTATTCTCAGCAGGTGATAGTCAAGGTACCCCTCCTACAACAGGGACAGGGGTATTACTCCACGCTATTTGTGGTACCGAAGCCAGACGGCTCGGTAAGACCGATTCTAAATCTAAAATCTCTGAACCTGTACATACAAAAATTCAAGTTCAAGATGGAGTCACTCAGAGCAGTGATAGCGAATCTGGAAGAAGGGGATTTTATGGTGTCCTTGGACATCAAGGATGCTTACCTTCATGTTCCAATTTGTCCTTCACACCAAGGGTACCTCAGGTTCGTGGTCCAAAACTGTCATTATCAGTTTCAGACGCTGCCGTTTGGATTGTCCACGGCACCCCGGGTCTTTACCAAGGTAATGGCCGAAATGATGATCCTTCTTCGAAGAGAAGGCGTCTTAATTATCCCTTACTTGGACGATCTCCTGATAAGGGCAAGATCCAGAGAACAGCTGGAGGTCGGAGTAGCACTAACCCAAGTAGTGCTCCAACAACACGGGTGGATTCTGAATTTTCCAAAATCCCAACTGATCCCGACGACACGTCTGTTGTTCCTAGGGATGATTCTGGACACTGTTCAGAAAAAGGTATTTCTTCCGGAGGAGAAAGCCAGGGAGTTATCCGATCTAGTCAGGAACCTCCTAAAACCAGGAAAAGTATCTGTGCATCAATGCACAAGAGTCCTGGGAAAAATGGTAGCTTCTTACGAAGCGATTCCATTCGGCAGATTCCATGCACGAACTTTTCAGTGGGATCTGCTGGACAAATGGTCCGGATCGCATCTGCAGATGCATCAGCGGATAAAATTGTCCACAAGGACAAGAGTGTCTCTGCTATGGTGGTTGCAGAGTGCTCATCTGTTAGAGGGCCGCAGATTCGGCATACAGAACTGGGTCCTAGTGACCACGGATGCCAGCCTGAGAGGCTGGGGAGCGGTCACACAGGGAAGAAACTTCCAGGGCGTGTGGTCAATCCTGGAGACGTCTCTTCACATAAATATACTGGAGCTAAGAGCAATCTACAATGCTCTAAGCCTGGCAAAACCTCTGCTTCAGGGTCAGCCGGTGTTGATTCAGTCAGACAACATCACGGCAGTCGCCCACGTAAACAGACAGGGCGGCACAAGAAGCAGGAGGGCAATGGCAGAAGCTGCAAGGATTCTCCGCTGGGCAGAAAATCATGTGTTAGCACTGTCAGCTGTGTTCATCCCGGGAGTGGACAACTGGGAAGCAGACTTCCTCAGCAGACACGATCTGCACCCGGGAGAGTGGGGACTTCATCCAGAAGTCTTCCACATGATTGTGGTCCATTGGGAAAGACCAATGGTGGACATGATGGCGTCCCGCCTCAACAAAAAACTGGACAGGTATTGCGCCAGGTCAAGAGACCCTCAGGCAATAGCTGTAGACGCTCTGGTAACACCATGGGTGTACCAGTCAGTGTATGTGTTCCTCCTCTGCCTCTCATACCAAAAGTACTGAGAATTATACGGCAAAGGGGAGTAAGAACGATACTCGTGGCTCCGGATTGGCCAAGAAGAACTTGGTACCCGGAACTTCAGGAGATGCTCACGGAAGATCCGTGGCCTCTACCTCTAAGACGGGACCTGCTTCAGCAGGGACCGTGTCTATTCCAAGACTTACCGCGGCTGCGTTTGACGGCATGGCGGTTGAACGCCGAATCCTAAGGGAAAAAGGCATTCCGGAAGAGGTCATCCCTACCCTGGTAAAAGCCAGGAAGGAGGTGACTGCACAACATTATCACCGCATTTGGAGAAAATATGTTGCGTGGTGTGAGGCCAGGAAGGCCCCGACGGAGGAATTTCAACTGGGACGATTCCTACATTTCCTGCAAACAGGATTGTCTATGGGCCTCAAATTAGGGTCCATTAAGGTTCAAATTTCGGCCCTGTCGATTTTCTTCCAGAAAGAATTGGCTTCAGTTCCTGAAGTCCAGACTTTTGTAAAAGGAGTACTACATATACAGGCCCCGGTTGTGCCCCCAGTGGCACCGTGGGATCTTAATGTAGTTTTGGATTTTCTCAAATCCCATTGGTTTGAGCCACTCAAATCGGTGGATTTGAAATATCTTACATGGAAAGTAACCATGCTACTGGCCCTGGCTTCAGCCAGGAGAGTGTCAGAATTGGCGGCTTTATCGTATAAAAGCCCATATCTGATTTTCCATTCGGACAGGGCAGAACTGCGGACGCGTCCTCACTTTCTGCCTAAGGTGGTTTCAGCGTTTCACCTGAACCAGCCTATTGTGGTGCCTGCGGCTACTAGCGATTTGGAGGATTCCAAGTTGCTGGACGTTGTCAGAGCATTGAAAATATATATTTCAAGGACGGCTGGAGTCAGAAAATCTGACTCGCTGTTTATACTGTATGCACCCAACAAGCTGGGTGCTCCTGCTTCTAAGCAGACGATTGCTCGTTGGATTTGTAGCACAATTCAACTTGCACATTCTGTGGCAGGCCTGCCACAGCCTAAATCTGTCAAGGCCCATTCCACAAGGAAGGTGGGCTCATCTTGGGCGGCTGCCCGAGGGGTCTCGGCATTACAACTCTGCCGAGCAGCTACGTGGTCAGGGGAGAACACGTTTGTAAAATTCTACAAATTTGATACCCTGGCTAAGGAGGACCTGGAGTTCTCTCATTCGGTGCTGCAGAGTCATCCGCACTCTCCCGCCCGTTTGGGAGCTTTGGTATAATCCCCATGGTCCTGACGGAGTCCCAGCATCCACTAGGACGTCAGAGAAAATAAGATTTTACTTACCGATAAATCTATTTCTCGTAGTCCGTAGTGGATGCTGGGCGCCCATCCCAAGTGCGGATTGTCTGCAATACTTGTACATAGTTATTGTTACAAAAAAATCGGGTTGTTATTGTTGTGAGCCGTCTGTTCAGAGGCTCCTACGTTTGTCATACTGTTAACTGGGTTCAGATCACAAGTTGTACGGTGTGATTGGTGTGGCTGGTATGAGTCTTACCCGGGATTCAAAATCCTTCCTTATTGTGTACGCTCGTCCGGGCACAGCATCCTAACTGAGGCTTGGAGGAGGGTCATAGGGGGAGGAGCCAGTACACTCCACCTAGTGGTCAAACTTTTAAATTTTGTGCCCTGTCTCCTGCGGAGCCGCTATTCCCCATGGTCCTGATGGAGTCCCAGCATCCACTACGGACTACGAGAAATAGATTTATCGGTAAGTAAAATCTTATTATTTATTTATTTAAATAGAGTAAACTGTCCAAATTTGGCAGGACACATTTCAACATTTTACTTGTTAAATTGACATGAAAAACACAAGGGGCAATAAAAAAAATCTTTCTCTTCCAGCCGTATAGATAAATAAGCATCATACAGTAGTAATGTTAAACAGTGGCTTTACTATTCTGAAGTGAAGTGAATGGGGTGCATATTAAAGATACAAGATTGTACAGAGGTAATAAGAGGTCCACATTAACAAATATAACAGCTGGAAGGATCATTTACACTGGCTATGTAAAAGGATTTGTCTAGTGCGACATGCCCTTTATCCTAAGTGGGCTGCGTGTTCCTATATATCTTATCAGCGACAAAGAGGAGGCGGACAGAGGGCGGGCTCACAGCCAATGGCTGTAGGGAACAGTGATAGCTAATTGAAAAAGACTTTAAAGAAAAGCATGGGGTTAAATGGACTTGCAACTTGTACCACTCAGTACCATTGTTTGTATTCTACACACAGCTGAGCCAGGCTAAATGCACCAATTGCCCCTGGTAGGGCTACTGTAGGTGATAAATCTCTTCAGATGGGTTTAGCCGCTATACACAGCTACACCCAATAACTAATGGGGACCCAAAACAACTATATTGCTTCGTCGGGCACCCATTAATTATAGCAGCTCCCAAAACAGTTGAATCCCCCTAAAGGCATAACACAGTGGTGATGCCCAACCGCTCACTTAAGTGGCCGACTGAGAAACTGTACCTACCTAGGACTGGTGCAGGTGTAGAGGGCTAGGCGACAATGAACGTCTCAGTCCTTGCACATATGGATATGCACCAGGAAAGGGCTTTAGTAACGGCATTAGCACGGAGGTGCAGGTGCATGTACAGCAAAAGAAGCAAAGATGGCCGCAGCCTCATCTGACTCATTATCAGACCCTGTGTAAGTGTGTAATTCATAGCCACACAATTGGCATGTGAATTTTTTTATTTATTTTTTAAAGCAAAAGGATGAGTGGAACATGAAGAGGTAAAACAGCTTCACGTGTCATTTCTCATACCTGCTTCTCACGCTTATTTCACTCTGACAAATGATATTGTGGGATGCCGACAAATGACGGCTCCTTTTTCCCAAGGTAAGCAGATTTACCTAGCATCTTTTTTATAACTGAACAACTTTTATTAACAGGGCCGTAAACCGTCTCAAGCTCAATTATGTCATTTTATAGGCAGATGCTCAAACTGTACCTGATACACAAGTTGTGGTTTAACCAGTGGTCCTTGTGTGTGTGTGTGTGTGTGTGTGTGTGTGTGTGTGTGTGTTGATTATCACCGTTTCAGTGCTTTATTGGCACAGCAAGGTAGCAGCTCTCATTACTAGCAATTACAGTGTACAGTCTAAGGCCTCTTCCCTATATACAGATATGTTTAGAACTAACACACCAGTGGGATGTCGGCAGGTATGTATAGTACTAACACACCACTGCCGACACCAGTGGGATGTCGGCAGGTATGTACAGTACTAACACACCAGTGGGATGTCGGCAGGTATGTATAGTACTAACACACCAGTGGGATGTCGGCAGGTATGTATAGTACTAACACACCAGTGGGATGTCGGCAAGTATGTATAGTACTAACACACCAGTGAGATGTCGGCAGGTATGTATAGTACTAACACACCAGTGGGATGTCGGCAGGTATGTACAGTACTAACACACCAGTGGGATGTCGGCAGGTATGTATAGTACTAACACAACAGTGGGATGTCGGCAGGTATGTATAGTACTAACACACCAGTGGGATGTTGGCAGGTATGTATAGTGCTAACACACCAGTGGGATGTTGGCAGGTACAGTATGTATAGTATGTACACTTGGATTAGCACACCCCCCCCCCCCCCCCTCACCTGCCCCTGTATGTTTTTAATTAGTAAGCAACCCTTGCATTTGCTGACTGCATATTTGACAAGGTGCTATGAATTGTAAGACCTTGATAAATGTAATCAGTATGTCCATGTTGGAGATATGTTTGGGGCGTAGGGCCTCATGGGTTGGTTTGTCTGGGCTGCTTCATTATGTACACTTCATTTAGCACTCTTCTGCACCTTATTTGTTTTTTATCAATGTAACATTTTTAACACTTTTTATTAATCCCTCTCACCTGTGTAACACTCTGAACACATAGCAATGATTCTTACTTATCTAACACCCTCCAACATCTTTACTTGCTATCTCTCACCAGTGTGGTGCCTTGGGGCAGTTTGGTTGGGCTGGCCTGGGGGGGGGGGGGGGGGGGGGGGGGGGGATCCCGTGCCCTGGAATGTTATGGACTTACCTGATGAGGTCACCTGGACGTGGTGGGTAGGCACATATGTTTGGTCAAACTCAAAACCCCAAATTTACATATTGTCCAAGTGCAGAATTTTTACAATTATTTTGATTAGTAATGTTTGGAATATGCACCTGCATTTTCTTTTTTGTGTGTGTGTGTGGCACTACAAGTCTCAGCATGGTAGCACCTCTCATTATGTTTAGAGTTAGGGTGTGCAGTCCAAATATCCACCCCCCTCCCCCAGTGGGATGTTGGCAGGTCTGTATAGTACTCAGCACATGAGTGAGATGTTGGGAGGTAGAAGTGCATATGGTGTTTGTAACATAATAGCTGAAGGATCATGTACAGCTGAGAATAAAGCAAGTTGTACTTTCTGTCATCCATGTTTCATCTTCTTATTTGTTCACACTTACTGTAATTTTAAATAGAGATTCATTATTCCAGAGCGACTTCCAGCTACCTTGGACCCAGTGCTCAGGATATGGACATAAACCATGAGAAGAGAACCAAAAAGTAGAATAACAAAGCAAATAAAGCATATATATTTGGGTGAGTCCTACTTACTCAGTGCTGCGCTTCTGTGGCCACAGAACATCATGTAATCCTTGGAGATCTAAATAAAGGAAAATAACAAACATCAATAGACTGAAGTACACATGACGTAATGCCGCGAGACAGACCACATCACCTGATAAGCTTATACACCCCGAGCACATCTCTAATCCGCCACTTGCATATAATAAGATGTAGCATTTGATCAGTCTCACTATCGGACCTCTGAGCAACCCTAGAATTGCTCTTAATATCATCACAACTGCGCTGGGGCCCATGAAACTGGTATAAGGACACAGTCGCTGGGTGCTGCACGCCCACAAAACGGTAGCCATACGCCTGCATATTTGTAGCCAGGCCCCATTACCTCCCCCACTAGACTTATCGGTTCATACTTTATCTCTCTACACTTTCTCTCCAAGCTGTAATATATCTGCCCCTATAATCCATCACAATATATGTGCGACTCATACACATGCACACTACAAAATACATCGGGAGACTGTGAAGACATCCGCATTCCATCCACCTCTGTACAGAGCTGTCTTAACAACACTGTAGGCCCTGGGCAAAACAATGACTGGGGCCCCTATCCACCCATTCATGAGAATAAATGAAAAAAATATATGTGAATGGCTGTCAGCACTTTGATTGGTGGATAGCTCCAGCCATCCTCCAATCAGCATTCTGACAGCCATTCACTGTCTGGCTGCAGGCTGGTAGGCAGGCAGGCAGAGAATACTCAATAAAGAATATGCAGTCCAAAAATGAGCGGTCTTATTCTGGATTCGAAGGGGTGGTGCTCCTGAATGTGTTCTAAGCTGCAGTCCTAGGGCACAGGCTGCTCAGATTTATAGGTAGAGAATGCTGCCTGACTGCTCTGCGCATGTGTAATTCACAATCACAGTGTCCTGGTAGAATTCTGTACCTACCTCCCAAGAAGCTCTGGAGGCACCAGTCTGTGGCCCCTGACTCTGCTCACCCCTGCTCAACTGCCCCTAGAATCAAGTGGCCCTGAGTAGCTGTCAGTGTGCTTATACGTTAAGATGGCCCCGCCATTGTATCAGACCCCAAGGTACACATCTTGAACTGAATCCATGCATAGTAATAAATGGTATATAACCGTAGTTGCCTACCCTCCCGCATTCTGCAGGAGACTTCCTGAAATAGTAGCAATCTCCCTGACTCCCTAAATAGACAAGCAATCTCCCTAATTCCCCCTTTATGTAACTGTTACATTCTTGGGGAAAATAAGAAATCAGAGCTAAATACATTCACATGGGATCATCAGTGTCATTTCCCTACATTAGTTATAAGGCACAATGATCCCTATGGCTAATTGCATTTTAAATTAGGATTCTCATGGCCACTTACAGTATATGCAACGTCTTATAAAACACAATACACGACCAAATCCTGCAAACTATCAGTGTCTTTTCATCAACAAGTAGATCTTACTAGCTTTTGGGCTCATTTACATTTGGATGTAAGTCATGTTTATGACACACCTCTCAGATGTAGTAGTACACATCCGCGCTGATAGGTGTTACTTTCACAATCTCCCTGACACGCTTTTTCACAAGTAGGCAAGTATGTATATAACTCAATGTCCAACAACTCTGTTGTGAATGGTATTTCCCATAGGTTTCCTTCCATGCAAATAATAATACCATAGTTTCATAATGCAATTTTGCAGTTGCAACTTATTAAACTGAATAACATTATAAACAGACTTCACATTCCCTCCTAATTGGTCATGTTTCCACCATCCAACCATCCGCCCCTCTAGAAAACATAGAAAAAAAAGAGAGAAAAAAACTCTAGAAAAAAAAACCATATAAAAGGGGGTGTCTTAGTAATGTTTTAATAAAAATACTTGAACTTAATTTCAACTTATGCCGGTGATGCCTCAACATGCTTGGAATCATAAAATAGGGGATCTGAAAGATCACATCCAGCTATTCAGAGATTATTTACACTGCACTTTGTCTTTCACCACCTGATTTAAGCCTGAGCCTGCAATAGGGGCTCACTCTGCAGCGACCCCACAACTGCAAACCCTCCATGGAAGCTTTTTAGGATTTTTTTTGTAGAACCTCAAGCATGTTATGAATAGAAGCTGATGGCAGACAAAAAGCAGCTTTGTGAATTGAGCTGTGCGCAAACCTTAAGCGATTTCTATATGAATATTACATTAAAACTTCTTGTACACTTGTATTATTATTATTGCTTAATTCTATTATTTACAAGAACGTCTGGCAAAGCAATGACATTTCCACTGGTTGAGAAACACTGTCCAGAAGGAGAAAAGTCCACGATTCCAAAATCTCGCAGTACGGCAATTCCCTAAGTGTTCTAGAGTAGAATGTAATCTCGTATACACTTTATGTATTTACTTTACACTGTCATGTCATTATGGTAACCATATGTTGTACGCGTATTCTTTCAATATTTTTCTAACCTCTGCCATCATAAAATGGTTAGATTTACCAGCTCAAATGTCAATCGCAGCTGTTTGCATCCTTTGAAAAGCAATCATATTCTCCGAATGCACGGAACAGAGCCGGCCTGGTTCCATTAAACAGCTATGAAAATGTAAAACATTGAAAAGGCCTATTTATGCCGCTTGCCACACATGCAGTCCAAAAGGTGAACGCAGGAGATTATCAGAGATATCTAGGCCCAGATTTACCAAGCCTTGGAGAGTGATAAATTGCATGGTGATAAAGTACCAACCAACCAGCGCCGGTCATTTTTCAAACACAGCCTGTAACATGGCAGTTAGGAGCTCATTGGATGTAACTTTATCACCGCGCAAATTATTACTCTCCAAGGCTTGATAAATCTGGGCCCTACTGTGCTCCGCTAGGTAACGCTTGAAACGGCAGAGCCCATATTTTTTTCTAAAAGGGGCGGCATCCAAGCTTTTTGGAGCTTAATGGGACATGTACTAAGCAGTGATAAAAGTGGAGAAGTGAGTCAGTGGTGAAGTTGCCCATGGCAACCAATCAGCATTGACGTAACATTTATAATTTGCATAATATAAAAGTATACAGAGCAGCTGATTGGTTGTCATGGGCAACTTCTCCACCGGCTCACTTCTCCACTTTTATCACTGCTTAGTACATGTCCCCCTAAATACCCTGATATCCAGCGTAATCTTGAGATAATGTTGTCCATTGTAAATTATACAGTATAGTAAATTTTTAGCCGGTGATGGATCATGAAATCCCTCTCCGGCAGCCTAAACTTACACTTGTGGAGCCCGATGGTCATGCAGAATGTAAGCCAGGTCCAAACCATTTAGTAAAGTGATAGCCAAGCCCCCAACCCCCTTAGGCTGATGGTATTGGAAGAACCTATAGGCATCAATATTGGTGTCAGCAGTGTATAATGGAGGTCAGTCCACATGATGAATAACTTAACCAGGATTGGTTTATTAACCAGGTATACCACAGGACTAGCAGTTGACGCAGTAGGTATACAGTGCAGGAGTGAGTGGATACTGAACCCAAGAACTGAAGTGGTCTAGGTGGTCTAAGCTAGGTGGTCTAGGTGGACACACTGGGTTAGTAGAGGCCCGGTGGCGTAGGGTTCGCAACCCTGCATTATTAACTAGGTGGTCTTAGTGGACTGAGTGGTATCCCATACAACTCTTAGTGGTCTGAAGTGGTCTAGGCTAGGTGGTCTACAGCAAGCGTAGGGCATATAGATAACTAGTATCTATAGGCTGTGCTATTGCATCACATGTTCGTTTGTTCTGCACAGCGCAACGTGATATTATTGTGTCATATGCGCTGTGGAAGAGCATACGCAGACGTGATTGTACAGACAAAGGGGTTTTTCTTTGATAACTTCGGGAAATCTCCCTGGTGGGCTTCACTGGAAAGGGTGAAATATAGTTATCTAATTTCTCTGTTTTTCACCCTACAAACAATTCCAGTTGAAAGATACCGAAAAGGAAATTTTCACTGCCTCTCTCAGGAAAATATTCCAAACAGAACTTCCACCGAAAGAAATTACGGTGTAAGGTCTGATAGGAGCCCTAAGTTGGGTACATTGCGATCCGCTACCAACAGTGTATTGTTTTACTGGCCAGCGTGGGCGAGAGCGAGTGGAAGGTGCTCGGGTATACTTCCACCGTCTACTTATATTGAGTATTTTGGTGTTTGTGGGAATTTTTTTAAATTATTAGAAGAGACCCACAAATATGGGAGCCAGTTGCTCAAGTAAGAGACGTTTAGACAGGGTTCAGGCAGAATTGTGGCCAAAAGGCTCAGCAAGGTTTATCATGTGTGAAAAATATGGTTCACACACAGAAGTTTTATGCAATGAGTGGGTATGTATGACTAACAATGATAGGGTACCATTCCCTAGGGTGGGCAGCTTTGAACCAGAGGTATTACAGAACTTAAGGTTAAGGATATGTCTGATAAAATCCAAGAAACAAAGGATTAAACCATACAGACTGTTTAAATTTATGGCAACAGGAGGGGGATATGCAAAGGGTATTAGCTCGCGCATTAGGTTCCAAACCTAGCGGGAAAATAATGGCGACCGCACCACCACCACCATATATTGTGGGGGAGAAAGTGGCTACAGACAATGGTACATTGGTACAGGATAGGAGAGTAATTGATAAATGTACTAATGCTAACCCTTGCCAGTTGTATCCCATTTTAAATTTTCCCCAGGATGCAAGCAGGAAGATGAGCCCAGCACGATATCGGCACTCTCTCTAGCAGCCACCATACAAGACACTCAGGTGGGCACGGCCCAACCAACAAGAGCAGTAGTCAGGCCCCCTAGTGGAGGGATAAGTGAGGTCGTGTCCACAGGTAAGTACGGTACCATACATTATGCAGAGACAATAGCACCTCACATTGTAGAGTCAAATCAAAATGATGTAATTGAATTAAATCCTGTCAGGGTGATCGCAGTCCCCAATGGGAAGACTGACGCTCAGGGAGTAACTCCCGTCAGGAACATTGCCATGCATTGTCCCTGGTCCCTGACAGAATTAAGGTCAATTATGTCAGAATTTCCCGATCCCAGAAAAGATCTAGTCGCATGCCAGAGGTTCATTAAAGAGTTAGGTAATGCCACCGAACCCACAAACAAAGATTGGCGAACAGTGCTACGGGTATGTTTACCCTCCAATATTGACCCCGCGAAATTTATAACTGATTGTAACTTAGACGCAGAAGTACCTCTCACTGATGAGTACACTCAGGAGAATGTACGACAAATCAATCTGCAATTAGGAATATATTTCCCTACTGTTGTCAAATGGAATAAAATCTTTTCCATAAGACAAAAGGAAGGTGAAACGGCATCCGAATATTTCCATCGAGCACTGCAGGAAATGGCTAGATACACTGGGATCGAGGACATTAGAGACAATGTACATCATAGGGAGGTAGCTGTTTCAGTATTAATGGACGGGTTGAAGGAGGCACTCAGAACAAGGGTACAGACCTCTCTACCAAACTGGAGAGGTATCTCGGTGGCTGCATTGAGAGAGTCCGCTATCGAGCATAATAGGAACATCATTAAACACAGGGAGTCACAGGGGGAAAAACTGATGACGGTAAGTATACAGGCCCTTACGGCAAAACCCCATCAGCCGAAAACCCGGACCCCTGTTGTTTGGGACAGACCTAGAACATGTTACATTTGTAGGAAGGAAGGGCATTTTGACTGTAAGAGTAGTAGAGCGCATAGCCAAGATAGACCCCTAGACAGAGAATACGAACCACACTACTACTCACATAATTGGGATCAGGGACCACATAGGAGAAGTTACGAGCCACATGCAGGGGAAACAAGGAGGTACCCACCAAGGAGAGATGGGTAGACCTCCGGAAATTCTCAGCTACCTCCCCCACATATCGTAGCTGCCAATGCGCTGCGGGAGGGTCTCAACACACAATAGGGGTTGGGCCACACCTGTAGTCTGCAGCCAGTGAAGTTGATTGCTAGCCTTGGTAGTGAACCTGAGGTCACGGTTGATGTAGCTGGTGTACCATTACCTTTTCTTGTAGATACAGGGGCGGCCAGGTCAGTGCTAAATTCGACTGTAGGTATAAAAACCACGGGTAAAACAATTTCGGCAATGGGAGTAACAGGAACGGTGCAACACTACCCGTTGAGTAGACCGGCAGAGATTACGATAGGGCCCCTGCAGACCAAACACTTTTTTCTGCTGGCTGCATCGGCTCCAACTAATCTGCTCGGCAGAGATTTATTGTGTAAAATGCGGTGTGTCATAAATTGTACTCCTGAGGGTGTCTTCTTGGATATACCCGAGAATCACGTTCAAGAAGTGCAAGATATATTAGAACACCCTTAAAGGCTAATGTCGCACTCTGCTGTTATAGACAAGTGTCCATCAAAGGTAGTGGAAATGATCTCACAAATACCGGGTTCCCTTTGGACCAAAGATGGACAAGACACTGGATTGATGGCGAATGTAGCTCCAGTAGTAGTGCAAGTAAAAGATGGTAGGATAGCTCCAAAAATCCCTCAGTATCCTCTGAAGCCAGAGGTAGAATTAGGAGTGTACCCCGTCATAGAGCGCTTGCTACAACAGGGCATCCTAGTCAGGACGTCCAGCACTGCCAATAGTCCCATCTTCCCTGTGAAAAAGAGTAAGGGGAGGGGTTACAGGCTAGTGCAGGATCTAAGGGGAGTAAACAAGATAGTTGAGAGCCAACTCCCCGTAGCGCCCAATCCAGCTGTCATCCTCATGCAAATTCCCCCTACTGCGAAATTTTTCACTGTTATTGACCTCTGTTCTGCTTTCTTTTCTGTCCCGCTGCACCCTGACAGCCAATACCTCTTTGCATTTACATACAGAGGAGTACAGTACACCTGGACTCGTCTTCCCCAGGCTTCATTGACAGCCCGAGTATTTTCTCCCAGGCCTTGCATGACTGTTTACAATCCTTTCAACCTGAGAGCGGATCAGTGCTAATACAGTATGTCGATGACTTATTGTTGTGTTCTGACTCACTCGAATCATCCTTGAAAGACACAAAACAGCTTCTGTTTCATCTTTCCCAAACGGGACACAAGGTTTCAAAGGATAAGTTGCAGCTGTGCCAGACCAGGGTAAAATATTTGGGACATTGCTTGACTCAAGGACTTAGACACCTCACCGCTGATAGAATACAGGTGATTCGCGACATGACTCTGCCGCAAACGCAGCAACAGATCCGCACTTTCCTTGGAATGTGTGGGTACTGCCGAAACTGGATTCCAGGGTTCTCTATACTGGCTTTACCTTTGCAAGAAATGGTCTCTTCAAACAAACCAGAATGGGTCTCGTACACAGATGAGTCCGAACTGGCATTTGAGAGACTCAAACAGTGCCTATCACAGGCACCTGCATTAGGTATGCCAGATAATGAGAAGCCCTTCGAATTATACGGTACAGAAAGTGCAGGGTGCGCAGCAGGAGTTTTAACACAGAGACATGGTGATGCCAGCAGACCGGTAGCATACTACAGTGCACAGTTGGACACTGTAGCGAGGTCTCTCCCCACTTGCTTGCGAAGTGTTGCAGCGATAGCTTTGCTGGTAAATAAAAGCGAGGACGTAGTGTTAGGACATGAACTGACCATTCATACACCTCATGCAGTATCAGCCTTGCTAAACTCAGCCCAAACCAGACATGTCTCATCTGCTCGGTTTACAAAGTGGGAATTATCACTGATGGCCCCTGTCAACATCACCATTAAGAGATGCAGCTCACTAAATCCTGCAACTTACTTGCCAAGTGTGCCTGGACAGGCACAAAGGGTGGAGGATGAGAATGATGGTGAAGGAGGATTTGGTGCAGACACTGATACGCATGATTGTATGGAATACCTGAATCAGACTTTCACAGCGAGACCTGACATCAGTGACAACCCACTGGAAGGGGTAGACTTTACCTTTTACACTGATGGTAGCTGCCATAGACAAACGGACTCGGGAGACCTGTGCACTGGATACGCAGTTGTAGACGACAGAGGTATCATAGAAGCTGAACCCGTGGGCCCACCTCACTCAGCACACGTTGCTGAGTTGGTCGCCCTAACCAGAGCGTGTGAATTGGCCAAGGGTAAGTCAGCTAATATATACACAGACTCTAGGTATGCCTTTGGAGTGGTGCATGATTTCAGGTCCTATGGCGCCTCAGAAATTTCATGACGGCAGCTGGCACACCCGTAGCGCATGCGTCCCACATAAAAAGACTTCTAACAGCGATACAAGAACCAGACAGAGTGGCTGTTATCAAGTGCAAATCACATACTTACAACCAAGACCCAATTTCACTTTGTAACAGCCGGGCAGATGAAGCTGCTAAATCAGTAGCCAGCACCCCCATACAAACGAACATCACATCACTGATGACATTTAACACGATCAACACACAATTAATTGAAATGCAAGATTTGTGTTCTCTACAGGAAAAGGCAGTCTGGAGGTCAAAGGGATATGGCCAGGAATCCTCGGGACTGTGGACAGGTGGACAAGGTAAGCCAGTAGCCCCCAGAGCATATCTTCCAAGCTTAGCTGAGGCGGCACACGGTCTGACTCATCTGGGTAAAGAGGGTATGTGTAAGCTGGTGAGAGCCTACTGGTGTGCGCCAGGATTCTCTTCTCATGCAGGTAAGAGAGCAATGACATGTTTTACTTGCTTGAGGAAGAATATTGGAAAGTCAATACCAACAGAGCCATCCCATATCCCTCCGACAGACGGCCCTTTTCAGGTAATACAAATCGATTTCATACAGTTACCACCCTGTAGGAATTTAAAATATGTGTTAGTTTGTATTGACGTATTTTCAAATTGGGTAGAAGCGTTCCCTGCTGCCACAAATACTGCTACGTTCACTGCAAAGAAAATTGTGCAGGAATTTGTGTGTAGATATGGTATCCCTAGAATAATTGAAAGTGATAGGGGTACCCATTTTACAGGTGAAGTCTTTCAGGTCATGTGCAAACTGATGGGAATTAATAGCAAGCTGCATACTCCGTACCGCCCACAGGCGAGTACAAAGGTGGAGAGAGTGAATAGCACTATTAAGAACAAGCTGAGCAAATTAATGTCTGAAACTGGATTGTCGTGGCCAGAAGCTTTGCCACTAGTGTTGTACAGCATCAGAACCACTCCCAGGTCTCCCCTTAACCTATCACCCTTTGAAATTCTTTTTGGTCGACAACCTCATGTAATGATAGACCCCAAGGATGATTTGAAATGTAATAATGAAGTGACTGTGAAATATTTGGTTGGGATGAGCCAGCAGCTGAGAAATCAATAAAGAAATTTAAAGCTGGTGATTCCTGACCTGCCGAACAGTAATTGTCATGACATTGAACCTGGGGATTATGTGATGATTCAAAATTTCTTACGCTCAGGTTGCCTCATAGACAGGTGGGAAGGACCGTATCAAGTCTTGTTAACCAGCACAACAGCATTGAAGGTCGCCGAAAGAGAGACTTGGATCCACTCGTCCCACTGCAAGAAGGTCGTTGACCCAGAGAGAACTCGTGACAAAGAGCAGAGTGTAGAGAATCTCGTATCACTGAAGTGTCTGTTCCGGGAAAGTTGAGAGGCAGGACTGTTGAAGGGCATCTGAGCACAGAGAGTAACAAGAGATAGAACGGTTGTCGTACCACTTTCTTTTTTCACCTCCCCCTGCATTTCTCCTTTCTTTTCTCCTTCTTATTTTCCTTCTTTCCCCTAACGAAATGGATCGATCACAAGAGACTGCGTTTCGGGTTCTATTAGTAACTCTGGTTTTGATAAGGACAGTTTGTTTTTGTGAGGGTCCCAGAGAGGTCGAGCAGGGATCTGGAATGGGTTCTGATGGCAAGTATGAATTTGTAGGATCTCAGGATCAGCACATAACTTTAGTAAAGGCTGGCATCAGTAAGCGCTCTGGTAGTCAAGGAGCTCGGAGGCACTGTGAAGGGTTATTGTCTGATGAATATTGTATTTGTAGGAATTGTGAGAATATAGTTGAGGATGGGTGCATCCAGAGATGTCAGTCCAACCTTAATATCGACATGGACCGTCATCCGTTGAGTGATTACCACTCACTAGTGGGTAAGGTCTTAAACCAGACAGAATGCTGGGTGTGCTCACAGGTACCTCAAGGTCAGAGCAAGTCAGGATTAGTACCGTACCATTTAGCAATAGATGAGGTACTCGAATTGCGGGGTGGGAGACCGGTGGACAAGAAATTAAATATTTCTAGGCCCCCTAGTTTGAAGCTCCACCAGTATCATGTAGACAGATCCTTATTATGTTTTAATATTTCCAATTACCAAAAACCGGGAAATTGGAAAGTGACGTGGAATAACCAGACAATGACCTTTTCACACAGAGCTGATAGGATACCCATAGACTCTGAACTTGTACGCCAAATAGCCAACAGTGGGAGGTATTTTCGGTATAGTTATACTGGTGGAAGCAATACCATGTGGGTTGGAAAAGTATCGCCAGGGTATTGTGCTCATATCATCCAGCCCGATACTTGTACTGAGCAGATGGGAGAACTAGGGATAGGTTTCTTTACTTGGAAAATTTGTAATATGGTGATGTTATATTTTGTCCCCTATGTTCTCCCAGATGATGCCTATTTCATATGTGGGAGGAAGGCGTACAAGTGGCTTGCCCCGAGCTCAGAGGGATTGTGTTATATTGGGAGAGTACTACCAGAGGTCATGACCATAACCCATGACAAGATGAAAGACGTTCACCGCAGTGCTCAGGCTCCTTATACTCATACTCACTATGAACACATTATCAAGAGACACCTCATAGATAGAACAGAGCACACAGCCTCTGATTTGATCCACGAATCCACCGGGATTCAATTCCTACTCGCATTAGACATCACCCGTACTGCCAGAGGAATTATAAATTATAGGTATATCCATGCGCTAGCGAACTTGATAGATAATATCACTGAGATGTATGACGACACCTTCAGGTATACGGGAAGGGAGTTACAAGCTTACAAGAAGGAACTGATTCAGCACAGGATGGTCCTAAATTATATCACAGCCGTGATAGGTGGGTACTGTGTTACTCTGGCAACTCAATGGGGTGAAGTGCTGTACGTATATTACGAACAGTACTGATGATCCAACGGAGATTATCGATCAAAAGATGGACGATATCTTGCAGTTGAAGGGGGAGTTCAGGAGGAAACACAACCTTACCTTGGCGACTGTGAGTAATGAACTGACCGGCTGGGTCTTATGGTTGAACCCACGAAATTGGTTCTCAGGTTTAGGAGAGTGGGCTCAAAATGTTATTATGAGTGTAGGGAAGTTTCTCCTTTGTATCCTGGGAGTCGTCATAATTGTTGGTTTGATATTTAGGTGTGTTTGAATTCTGACGCGGCGCCAGCACTGTACAAAGTTGATGAGTCTAAGGAGCGAGGGCGCTGTTATAGCAGCAGATTTAATTTATGACCCATCCATAGAGAGTGTTATGATAAGGATTGCAAATGAATTTCATGGCCTGTTTCTTTCACCCATTTTTCTTTTGTTTCCCCCTCTGCCCAGATACATCCATCCGGAAAAGACATCTGCCCTACCCAAAATGTTTATATGAATGTATTTTAGATATGTGTCTTATCTTCACCTCTGCAACCTCCAGTTAATAGCACACATAGTCGACAGGTGATATCCACATATACTAGCACTCACATATGTTTCCCCCTCCATGTATCATCAACTAAATGTGCACCCCATTTGTTTTAACAAGAAGCCGAAAAGAGCTCGATAGTGTTTGTTGGTCCATTTACAGACCCTTGATACGGGATGAGAAGGATTTAATGTATACTTCGCAATACCTCGAAGCTTATTTAGAACATATACGGCACGATGATACATGCCCCTCAGACATGGATTCATACATACATGCTTTTTACTATCCCACTAGGTCATACATTTCCTACCTACCACTCTCCCCCGACCATCCAAACTTCTGTAGATATTGTGTAGATATTTTTCTGTTTAGTGATTAGATAGTGGCAGTTATTGGTGACTGCCAAAGGGTGGACTGTCAAAGTTGAAAAATATTGCAGTACACACATCACGTACAAAATACACACAGATGGCCTCCCTGCGTGCACTTGTTCTGTCGTGCGTGCGCATATCCGCAACTTGCGTATGGTCGCTCCCGCAGTCCCGCGTATTAGCGCGTGGTATGAGTATTTACGGTAGAGTTTGTGAATGCACGGAAGGCTATCAAAACACATTACATATTTTAATCCAAATAGTGCACAATGTACACATAGCCTCCCTGCACCACAGCAGCAAGTAACAACAGTTTAAATGGTTTCAGAACAAAGGGATTCACCTTTACAGAATAGGAGGGGACAGAACAAGGTTATAAGGTGGTGTTTGGTATCCCGCTGAAGGGTATTTCTCTATCGTCCTAGTGGATGCTGGGGTTCCTGAAAGGACCATGGGGAATAGCGGCTCCGCAGGAGACAGGGCACAAAAAGTAAAGCTTTAGGATCAGGTGGTGTGCACTGGCTCCTCCCCCTATGACCCTCCTCCAAGCCTCAGTTAGATTTTTGTGCCCGGCCGAGAAGGGTGCAATCTAGGATGCTCTCCTAAAGAGCTGCTTAGAAAAGTTTAGCTTAGGTTTTTTATTTTACAGTGAGTCCTGCTGGCAACAGGATCACTGCAACGAGGGACTTAGGGGAGAAGAAGTGAACTCACCTGCGTGCAGGATGGATTGGCTTCTTGGCTACTGGACATTAGCTCCAGAGGGACGATCACAGGTACAGCCTGGATGGTCACCGGAGCCTCGCCGCCGGCCCCCTTGCAGATGCTGAAACGAGAAGAGGTCCAGAATCGGCGGCAGAAGACTCCTCAGTCTTCTTAAGGTAGCGCACAGCACTGCAGCTGTGCGCCATTTTCCTCTCAGCACACTTCACACGGCAGTCACTGAGGGTGCAGGGCGCTGGGAGGGGGGCGCCCTGGGAGGCAAATGAAAACCTTTTTTGGCTAAAAATACCTCACATATAGCCTCCGGGGGCTATATGGAGATATTTAACCCCTGCCAGAATCCGTTAAGAGCGGGAGACGAGGCCGCCGAAAAAGGGGCGGGGCCTATCTCCTCAGCACACAGCGCCATTTTCCCTCACAGAAAGGCTGGAGGGAAGGCTCCCAGGCTCTCCCCTGCACTGCACTACAGAAACAGGGTTAAAACAGAGAGGGGGGGCACTAATTTGGCGTTAGAAATATATAAAAAAGATGCTATAAGGGAAAACACTTATATAAGGTTGTCCCTATATAATTATAGCGTTTTTGGTGTGTGCTGGCAAACTCTCCCTCTGTCTCTCCAAAGGGCTAGTGGGTCCTGTCCTCTATCAGAGCATTCCCTGTGTGTGTGCTGTGTGTCGGTACGTGTGTGTCGACATGTATGAGGACGATGTTGGTGAGGAGGCGGAGCAATTGCCTGTAATGGTGATGTCACTCTCTAGGGAGTCGACACCGGAATGGATGGCTTATTTAGGGAATTACGTGATAATGTCAACACGCGCCAAGGTCGGTTGACGACATGAGACGGCCGACAAACAATTAGTACCGGTCCAGACGTCTCAAAAACACCGTCAGGGGTTTTTAAAACGCCCGTTTACTTTAGTCGGTCGACACAGACACAGACAGGGACACTGAATCCAGTGTCGACGGTGAAGAAACAAACGTATTCCTTATTAGGGCCACACGTTAAGGGCAATGAAGGAGGTGTTACATATTTCTGATACTACAAGTACCACAA
Organism: Pseudophryne corroboree; assembly: GCF_028390025.1. Lineage (NCBI taxonomy): Eukaryota > Metazoa > Chordata > Amphibia > Anura > Myobatrachidae > Pseudophryne > Pseudophryne corroboree. The sequence continues at coordinate 965,289,446 of NC_086445.1, read as the reverse complement.
AAGAGGGTATTATGTGGGATGTGAAAAAACTACCGTAGTTTTTCCTGAATCAGATAAATTAAATGAAGTGTGTGATGATGCGTGGGTTCCCCCCGATAGAAAATATGGGCGGTATACCCTTTCCCGCCAGAAGTTAGGGCGCGTTGGGAAACACCCCTTAGGGTGGATAAGGCGCTCACACGCTTATCAGAACAAGTGGCGGTACCGTCTATAGATAGGGCCGTCCTCAAGGAGCCAGCTGACAGGAGGCTGGAAAAATATCATAAAAAGTATATACACACATACTGGTGTTATACTGCGACCAGCGATCGCCTCAGCCTGGATGTGCAGAGCTGGGGTGGCTTGGTCGGATTCCCTGACTAAAAATATTGATACCCTTGACAGGGACAGTATTTTATTGACTATAGAGCATTTAAAGGATGTATTTCTATATATGCGAGATGCACAGAGGGATATTTGCACTCTGGCATCAAGAGTAAGTGCGATGTCCATATCTGCCAGAAGATGTTTATGGACACGACAGTGGTCAGGTGATGCAGATTCCAAACGGCACAAAGGTGTATTGCCGTATAAAGGAAGAGGAGTTATTTGGGGTCGGTCCATCGGACCTGGTGGCCACGGCAACTGCTGGAAAATCCACCGTTTTTACCCTAAGTCACATCTCTGCAGAAAAAGACACCGTCTTTTCAGCTTCAGTCCTTTCGTCCCTATAAGAGTCATATCTGCCCAGGGATAGAGGAAAGGGAAGAAGACTGCAGCAGGCAGCCCATTCCCAGGAACAGAAGCGTTCCACCGCTTCTGACAAGCTCTCAGCATGACGCTGAGACCGTACAGGACCCCTGGATCCTACAAGTAGTATCCCAGGGGTACAGTTTGGAATGTCGAGACGTTTCCCCTGCGCAGGCTCCTGAAGTCTGCTTTACCAAGGTCTCCCTCCGACAAGGAGGCAGTATGGGAAAAAATTCACGAGCTGTATTCCCAGCAGGTGATAATTAAATGACCCCTCCTACAACAAGAAAAGGGGGTATTATTCCACACTATATGGTGGTACTGAAGCCAGAAGGCTAGGTGAGACCTATTCTAAATCTAAAAAAATTTGAACACTTACAAAGGTTCAAATCAAGATGGAGTCACTCAGAGCAGTGATAACGAACCGGGAAGAAGGGGACTATCTGGTGTCCCGAGACATCAGGGATGCTTACCTCCATGTCCAAAATTTGCCCTTATCACTAAGGGTACCTCAGGTTCGTGGTACAGAACTGTCACTATCAGTTTCAGACGCTGCCGTTTGGATTGTCTACGGCACCCCGGGTCTTTACCAAGGTAATGGCCGAAATGATGGTTCTTCTTCGAAGAAAAGGCGTCTTAATTATCCCTTACTTGGACGATCTCCTGATAAGGGCAAAGTCCAGGGAACAGTTGGAGGTCGGAGTAGCACTATCTCGGATACTGTTACAACAGCAGGAGTGGATTCTAAATATTCCTAAATCGCAGCTGATCCCGACAACAAGTCTCCTGTGCTTAGGGATGATTCTGGACACAGTCCAGAAAAAGGTGTTTCTCCCGGAAGAGAAAGCCAGGGAGTTATCCGAGCTAGTCAGGAACCTCCTAAAATCAGTGCATCATTGCACAAGGGCCATGGTAAAAAAATGGTGACTTCCTTCGAAGCAATTCCAGTCGGCAGATTTCATGCAAGAACTTTTCAGTGGGATCTGCTGGACAAATGGTCCGGATCGCATCTTCAGATGCATCAGCGGATAACCCTATATCCAAGGACAAGGGTGTCTCTCCTGTGGTGGTTACAGAGTGCTCATCTTCTAGAGGGCCGCAGATTCGGCATTCAGTTTTGGATGTTGGTGACCACGGAGGCCAGCCCGAGAGGCTGGGGAGCAGTCACACAAGGAAAAAATTTCCAGGGAGTGTGATCAAGTCTGGAGATTTTTCTCCACATAAATATAGCTAAGGGTAAATTTATAATGCTCTAAGCTTAGCAAGACCTCTGCTTCAAGGTCAGCCGGTATTGATCCAGTGGGATAAAACATCACGGCAGTCGCCCACGTAAATAGACAGGGCGGCACAAGAAGCAGGAGGGCAGTGGCAAAAACTGCAAGGACTTTTCGCTGGGCGGAAAATCATGTGATAACACTGTCAGCAGTGTTTCATTCCGGGAATGGAAACTGGGAAGCAGACTTCCTCAGTAGGCACGACCTCCACCCGGCAGAGTGGGAACTTCATGGGGAAGTTTTCCACATAATTGTAAACCGTTGGGAATTACCAAAGGTGGACATGATGGCGTCCCGTCTGAACAAAAAACGGGACAGGTATTGCGCCAGGTTAAGAGACCCTCAGGCAATAGCTGTGGACGTTCTGGTAACACCGTGGGTGTACCAGTCGGTGTATGTGTTCCATCCTCTGCTTTTCATACCTACGGTACTGAGAATTATAAGACGTAGAGGAGTAAGAACTATACTCATGGCTCCGGATTGGCCAAGAAGGACTTGGTACCCGGAACTTCAAGAGATGCTCACAGAGGACTTATGGCCTCTGCCGCTAAGAAGGGACTTGTTTCAGCAAGTACCATGTCTGTTCCAAGACTTACCGCAGCTGCGTTTGACGGCATGGCGGTGGAACGCCGGATCCTAAGGGAAAAGGCATTCAGGAAGAGGTCATTCCTACCCTGGTCAAAGCCAGAAAGGAGGTGACCGCACAACATTATCACCACATGTGGCGAAAATATGTTGCGTGGTGTGAGGCCAGGAAGGCCCCACGAAGAAATTTCAACTCGGTCGATTCCTGCATTTCTTGCAAACAGGAGTGTCTATGGGCCTCAAATTGGGGTCCATTAAGGTTCAAATTTCGGCCCTGTCGATTTTTCTTCCAGAAAGAATTGGCTTCAGTTCCTGAAGTCCAGAAGTTTGTCAAGGGAGTATTGCATATACAACCCCCTTTTGTGCCTCCAGTGGCACTGTGGGATCTCAACGTAGTTCTGGGATTCCTCAAAACACATTGGTTTAAAACCAGTCAAATCTGTGGATTTGAAGCATCTCACATGAAAAGTGAACATGCTCTTGGACCTGGCCTGGACCAGGCGAGTGTCAAATTGGTGGTTTTTTTCTCAAAAAAGCCCATATCTGTTTGTCCATTCGGACAGGGCAGAGCTGCGGACTCGTCCCCAGTTCTCTCCCTAAGGTGGTGTCAGTGTTTCACCTGAACCAGCTTATTGTGGTGTCTTGCGCCTACTAGGGACTTGGAGGACTCCAAGTTGCTAGATGAGGTCAGGGCCCTGAAAATATAGGTTCCAGGACGGCTGGAGTCAGGAAAACTGACTTGCTGTTATCCTGTATGCACCCAACAAACTGGGTGCTCTTGCTTTTAAGCAGACTTTTGCTAGTTGGATGTGTAATACAATTCAGCTTGCACATTCTGTGGCAGGCCTGCCACAGCCAAAATATGTAAATGCCCATTCCACAAGGAAGGTGGGCTCATCTTGGGCGGCTGCCCGAGGGGTCTCGGCTTTACAACTTTGCCGAGCGGCTATTTAGTCAGGGGCAAACACGTTTGTAAAATCCTACAAATTTGATACCCTGGCTAAGGAGGACCTGGAGTTCTCTCATTCGGTGCTGCAGAGTCATCCGCACTCTCCCGCCCGTTTGGGAGCTTTGGTATAATCCCCATGGTCCTTTCAGGAACCCCAGCATCCACTAGGACGATAGAGAAAATAAGAATTTACTTACCGATAATTCTATTTCTCGGAGTCCGTAGTGGATGCTGGGCGCCCATCCCAAGTGCGGATTATCTGCATTACTTGTACATAGTTACAAAAATCGGGTTATTATTGTTGTGAGCCATCTTTTCAGAGGCTCCGCTGTTATCATACTGTTAACTGGGTTCAGATCACAGGTTGTACAGTGTGATTGGTGTGGCTGGTATGAGTCTTACCCGGGATTCATAAATCCTTCCTTATTGTGTACGCTCGTCCGGGCACAGTACCTAACTGAGGCTTGGAGGAGGGTCATAGGGGGAGGAGCCAGTGCACACCACCTGATCCTAAAGCTTTACTTTTTGTGCCCTGTCTCCTGCGGAGCCGCTATTCCCCATGGTCCTTTCAGGAACCCCAGCATCCACTACGGACTCCGAGAAATAGAATTATCGGTAAGTAAATTCTTATTTTTAAGGGTAACATTCCGGTGTTGGTTTGAGAAAGATTGCATGTTCCTGTGGATAGTTATGTGCAGGAGCAGAATATAGATATAAACTGTATTTACTGTACATTATGTATGCGGCGGGAATCCAGAGGAGACCACCCACAAGAGCAGTTGGGAAAGACATCGCCTACCTATTCAAACCGACCTATGACCTCTCCTGTACTGTAAATGTGCATTCCTGTGTCCAATGGACAAAGAGATTACAGTATCTATTGTATTGCTTTTTGGAAGAATTGTATAAAGAGAGCTGCTGCAGGCCTGGTCAGACACAAGACTCACAAAGTTATCTATCAGATGACCGAGGACCGGCCGGGTTGCGCAAGCTTGTCCACTCACGTATGTACCATTGAATGTAGCCATTTACTCTGTTATATTGTATTGTATTATTTGTATTGTAACCCCCTTTCAGCAATAATCCACTGTGGTGTCGGAACCCAGCGGTAAAATCACAATTGGTGTCGTGTCTTCATTGCCCTGCTAAGGTTTAAAGTGTATTATCATTGCATTGCTATGCTGTAAAAGGTTTAAAGTGTATCTCTGGGTGTGTACGCGCTGGGAGTACTTTGTACCGTCAGCGCAGCATTTGTATGCTAAATCCGTACACAGAACGGTACTTTGTACGCTAATAGCGTACAAAGTACGTAGAGTGTGTATTAAGTACAGCGGCCGCAGCGGCTCCATGGTAAAGTGTATTTAAGGTGTGTTTTAAGGTATAGCTTTCATTCCTAAGGATAAATCAGCATTATCATACTTCATGGGCTACACGCTGCCTGGTTATAATAATGTGACTCAACCACGTATGTGTCATGATGGGGATTGCAGGGTACCAAGTTCAATTTTCAGCACTACAAAATATCTGTCTTGGATTCCCAGCAACTTGCCCCTTAGATTTTTATTTTGAAACTGGTAACTATGTACTAATACGAAAATAAAAATATCCCTTCATCTACTTTGGGGGAATGATTGTCCCTTTCTATATTACCTAATGAAGAGCAAAGCCCACATGACATGATGGATCTGACCAGTGACCAGATTGAAGTCCTGCTGCCCTTCACTTCAACTCTGACATAAAAGGTTCAGAAGCTGAGAAAAAAAGCCAATTCATCTTCCATCCAGGCCGAGAGCTTAACAAAGCCCTTAATATTTATGTTTTAGCTGAACTTTCTCTTATGTGTCAGAATTATGTGGTCATGAACTGCCGGGATTGACACTATAGAAGTAAGGAGCCGTCAGGGGGAGGCTTACACTGACTGAAACAGCCAAATGTAAGTAAGAAAATAAACACTGCTTTTTTAAATTGTTTGATAGATCTAATATTAATTACAATTACATTTGCATTTGAATTCGAACATAGTAATACAAATGCTTTTATCAGTTTCTCTACATTTGTATTTCATTCATTACCATTTATTTATATAGTGTACACATGTTCTGTAGCACTCTATACAGAGTATTTGGTCATTAACATCAGCACCTGCCCCAGTGGAGTTTACAATCTCTATTTTCTACCACATAAACCCATGGAAATACGGGGAGAACATGCCAACTCCACACGGAAAGGGCCTTGGTGGGAATCAAACCTGCCCTCGCCTTCAAACCTTACATCCAGTACATTTTTGCAGTCCTGCCAGTTCCATATTAGAAATATCTCCAGAAACAGACCCTGTCTCACCCTGGAGGCAACTGAGGGGTCTATTTACTAAGCCTTGGATGGAGATAAAGTGAGTGGAGATAAAAGTACCAGCCAATCAGCTCCTGTCATGTTACTGGCTGGGTTTGAAAAATGACAGTTAGGAGCTGCTTAGCTGGTACTTTATCTCCATCCACTTTATCTCCACCAAAGGCTTAGTAAATAGACACCTACTCTTATCCCCTCACTGGTCATCTCCATACTGGACTGCTGTAACCTCTCTTACCTGACTTCCCTGACTCCCTCCTGTCTTCACTCCAATCTGTCCTCTGTGTTGCTGTCCAGCTCATCTTCCTATCCAAACATTCTACGTCCACCTCCCCTCTCCTACAAGCCCTACACTGGCCCTCCTTCCTCTTCAGAATCCAATTCAAACTTACACTAACTTACAAAGCGCTCAGCAAACCCTTTACGTATGTACACCTTGATCTCATCTTTCTTCACACTTCCGTCCGCCCTCTTCACTACAAAAATTATTGCTGTCTCTCCACCCAAAGGATTACTTCTCCCACTCCTGCCACTAAGATTTTGCCGGGGCTACCTCCTACCATTGGAACTCTCTCCCTGTACCAAACAGACTCTCCACCTTTCTACAACGCTTCAAGCGGGCTCTCAAGACCCACTTCTTTATCAAAGCCTTTCAGCTGTCATCTCAACCCACTGCTCCATGCTCCTTACTCATAATTTATTTATTAACAGTTTCTTATATAGCGCAGCAAATTCCATTGTGCTTTACAATTGGAAACAGCAATAATAAAACAATACTGAGTAATAACAAACAGTCATAGAGGTAGAAAGACCCTGCTTGCAGGCTTACAATCTATAGGATCTCTCCCCTCTGTCTATCTGACCTCCCCTTTAGATTGTACACTCTCAGAAGCAGGGCCCTCTTCCTTCATGTGCTTATGCCAACAATGGTACCAACCTTGTGTGCATTGGTTTCAAGCTGTATCACAGCGGCTTGCAACCTCGTTTACATCGCAGGCTGGACTCCGGCTAATGTTGGGGCTTCGTTCTGCCGGCGCTTGGAGAGGACTTAATCTCCATGTGCCATTGAGCCGGCTCTCCATAGGCTTGTAACAGGACCTAGGTCACCTGTTTACACTGCCCCATCACTTGGGTCCTTCTTGGGTCCAAGCCTGCTCACCATCCGGGTTGGATTCCCAGGTCACTGGACCCAGGTTATTTTTTGGGGACTCTTTTACACCAAGCAGTGACCCAGGTTGACCCAGCAATAATCCGGGACATGCAGCGGTGTAAAAGGGGTATATGTATATTTTAGCCCTGAAAATAGAGCTTTAGTAAAACATATACCTTGTGGCGAACCAAATACATGAAACATGAGACTGAAACATGAAGCATTAATGCCATATTTGCCATTCACATATAGGACGGTATGTACTAAAGGGAAAATGCAATAAAACTTCATATGTACTAACCCCCGTCCGTCGCGTTTTCGCCTCAGAGGGTATCGCCATCTTTGGATGGCGATACCCTATAGAAGCCTATGGGCTTCTTAACGCCGATCACCACAACCCGCCACCCCCCACCACAGATGCTCCCCCCACCACAGATGCGCCCCCCTCCCCTCGGCATACCTTCTTCCAGGCAGCCCTGGTCCCGGAAGCTAAACTCCTCCTCCCCCTAGCAATACAGCCGAAGGACCTTCCGGCTGCAGGGAGGAGGAGGAGGCGCCCGGGACAGCCTGCTGCCTGCTTCCCCGCAGGTGAGCAGGTGGAGACCCCAGGGAGGTGACGGAGACCCCCCGCATATCACCTCACAGGTATCTCGGGGGGCCTCCGTCACCGCATTGCGATGTTAATCGCATATGCTAGTACATATGCAATGAACATCGCTGCGATGGGCAGCGAGGGGCGGCGATGTATGTTAATACACCTCTGTATAGATAGAGAGAGCAGTGTGTATAATGATGACTGTAACTGTGTCTGTTCACTGAGGTAGGCGTGGCTTTATGACGCGGTCGGCGCCGTCACAGCGCATCCCCACCCACGATTTTGTGAGATTATTTTGTGATAGTGCAGGATATCTGTCTGTCATCCTGATCCTCCAGCAATGTTGCGGGGAGTAGAGGAGGGGAACGTTTGGCAAAAAACAGTGTAAAATATGAAAAAATCCAGCCTATTAATGGTTGCAACAAAACAGTAGATAGCAGATGTAAATAAATATTACTAATTTATCTTCATATTAGCATATTTTACAAGCGCATCAAGATAATAAAAAAAATAAAAATCCATAACTGACCAAACTTGATACCAAGACCTGGAGGAGGAATCAAATCCTATTTAATGAAGTTAAAATTGAGTAAAATGTTTATGTTTAATATACTGGAAATCTTTACACATTCCTGTCAAAATTGTAAAGACTGTATAATTGCCACTTCTGCCGTCCGCCTGGCCTTTCTCAGCTCCTCACCAGGCTGACATCCTGCAAATGAAGGCCTGGATCCACCAAGGTCCGTTAAATCGAATAAAACAGCAAAGTGTTACATAAAACAGGAAAAGACACCATATGCCCTTAGGCCAACACTCTGTACACTATTATAATTGTAAGAAAAATCAATGTCTAGAACAGAACCCATAAGCAGAGAAAGAATATTATATAACCCAAGAAAAATCTGCTTTAGCTCAGTAGCTTCCCTTTCAATGTAACCCATTCACTAACACATGAGAACAGCGCCTTTGCATATTATTTCATAAAGGAAATGGATGGTATAACGAATGAAAGAATTCTGTTTCCAATTTTATTTATTTACACTGGATCAAAGCCACCCACTGCAATAACTGTATAAAATGTATTAAATTCAATATACACATAACCTTCATTGAGACTGTTTCAGCTTTAGAACGAGGCCCTCTAGTTGGAAGGGTTTGCTTGGACTTGGACTTTAAAGAATAGCTTTAAGGCCATGGGTTGCCTAACTTGGCTTCTGAATAATGGTCGCAGATCTGCACTCAGAGCTATAGGGCATGGCACTTCTCTACCTCTGCCGCCCTCAGCACATGTGACATCATGGTATTCATGATGTCATGACATCACAGACATCATGACATCATGATATTCATGATATCACAGAAGAGGAGGGAGGCAGTAGGAAGCTGGGGGCCGAGCGACATCACCTCTCCAAGTGGCAGAGGGTCCTTGCAGACACCACACAAGCTGGAGACAGGTGCCACGGAGGAAGCAGTGGCACTCCCCTAGTTATGACACTGCTTTTACTACCTCTGGATGGTTGGATGTATTAAACTAAAATCTAATAAAGTTATGTACAATTACAATGCACACATAAGAAAATTAATCGCTCTTAATAGCCATCTTTATTACTGTTTACAAATCAGTTTCAGTGTCAGTGCACCCAGGGGTATGATAGTCCATTGTCACCCCTCGATATATTGTTATGGACTTAACCAGTGGTAGTTCCACCACTGCTTGTACATGTGTTGACAGGATGATCACGAATGGATGTGAGAACATGGACAGTATCAAAGGCTTATAGCAATGGGTCTGTGTGGCCCCAATATTTGTGTATAACAAGGGCTGTATCATGCAATGGGTCTGTGAGGCCCCAATATGTGTGTACAATCTATATGATCATTACTGGGCAACAGAGGTGTATCTAGGGGCTTGAGTGTCCCTGGCAAAATACCCCCCCCCCCCCCCACACACACACACACATATTTGAAATAGGGAAGGTGCATGTGCCAAAGGGACATGATCTTGTGGGAAAGGGGCATGACCATACAATAGTACTCCCAATTCAAATTACATTACACAGTAGTACCCCTTATGCACATTATGTCACACACTAGTGCCCCTTACACATCATGCCCACACAGTAATCCTTGCCACACTGTGAAGAAATCAGCAGTGCCTGGCGCGGCCGAGGTGGGGCACTGCCCAGCGATACCACCCGCAGTCAGGGATTATTGTCAAATATTAATGGCAGTGAAAAGGTATGTATGCACACTACCTATTAGTGGTTGTAGTGATATATTAAGAATAGCATTCCAGTAGTTTACTTTGAGTTTCTTCACTGTGGTGCATTGTGATGCCGAACACCTGCGCCAGCTCTTGGCTGCTGTGCGAACCACCAGCCCAGGCACTGCCACTGCTAAGTAATTCCATTCCCTGGCCAAGGGTGGCACCACCAGGCAGCGCCCCCTCCTCAGCCAGTGCACCTGGTGAGTGCCATCCTGGCCAATGGGTAGATAACCTCCTGTCCCCAGCACACAGCTGTAGCCCCCACCCCCTCCCAGCACATAGCCGTAGTCTCCATCCCACTCCCAGCGCATAGCCGTAGTCTCCATCCCACTCCCAGCACATAGCCGTAATCTCCATTCCCCTCCCAGCGCATAGCCATAGTCTCCATCCCGCTCCCAGCACATAGCCGTAGTCTCCATCCCACTCCCAGCACATAGCCGTAGTCTCCATCCCACTCCCAGCGCATAGCCGTAGTCTCCATCCCACTCCCAGCACATAGCCGTAATCTCCATTCCCCTCCCAGCACATAGCCATAGTCTCAATCCCGCTCCCAGCACATCGGCGTAGTCTCCATCCCACTCCCAGCACATAGCCGTAATCTCCATTCCCCTCCCAGCACATAGCCATAGTCTCAATCCCGCTCCCAGCACATCGGCGTAGTCTCCATCCCACACCCAGCACATAGCCGTAGTCTCGTCCCACTACCAGCACATAGCCGTAATCTCCATTCCCCTCCCAGCATATAGCCGTAATCTCCATTCCCCCCAGCACATAGCCGTAATCTCCATCCCCCCCCCAGCAGATAGCCGTAATCTCCATCCCCCCCAGCACATAGCCGTAGTCTCTATTCCCCCCCCCCCCAGCACATACCCATGGTCTCCCCCCTCCCAGCACATAGCCATGGTCTCCCCCCTCCCAGCACATAGCCATGGTCTCCCCCTCCCTGCACATAGCCATGGTCTCCCCCTTCCTGCACATAGCCATGGTCTCACCCTCTCCCTGCATATAGCCATCTCCCCCCTCCCTGCATATAATCTTCTCCCGTCCCAGCACAGAGTCTCCCCCCTCCCTGCATATAGTCCTCTCCCCTCCCAGCACAGTCTCCCCCCTCCCTGCATATAGTCCTCTCCCCTCCCAGCTCAGAGTCTCCCCCCTCCCTGCATATAGTCCTCTCCCCTCCCAGCACAGAGTCTCTCCACCCCCTGCATATAGTCCTCTCCCCTCCCAGTACATAGCCGTAATCTCCATTCTCCTCCCAGCACATAGCCATAGTCTCCATTCCCCTCCCAGCATATAGCCGTCTCCCCCCTCCCTGCATATAGACTTCTCCCCTCACCAGCAGAGTCTCTCCCCTCCCTGCATATAGTCCTCTCCCCTCCCAGCACAGAGTCTCCCCCCTCCCTGCATATAGTCCTCTCCCAGCACAGTCTCCCCTCGCATATAGTCCTCTCCCCTCCCTGCACAGAGTCTCCCACTCCCTGCATATAGTCCTCTCCCCTGCCAGTACATAGGCGCCCCCCTTCCTGCATATAGTCCTCTCCCCTCCCAGCACAGAGTCTCTCCCCCCGGTAGTCCTCTCCCCTCCCAATACATGGTCTCCCCCCCTGCATATAGTCCTCTCCCCTCCCAGTACATAGTCTCCCCTCCCTGCATATAGTCCTCTCATCTTCCAGCACAGAGTCTCTCCCCCTGCATATAGTCCTCTCCCCTCCCAGTACATAGTCTCCCCTCCCTGCATATAGTCCTCTCCCCTTCCAGCACAGAGTCTCCCCCCCTGCATATAGTCCTCTCCCCTCCCAGTACATAGTCTCCCCTCCCTGCATATAGTCCTCTCACCTCCCAGCACATAGTCTCCCCACTCCCTGCATATAGTCCTCTCCCCTCCCAGCACACAGTCTTCCCCCTCCACAGGGCCGTTTCTAGCCAATTTGGCTCCCAGTGCGAGATTTAAAAATGCGCCCGCCCCTCCCATAAAAAAAATGCACCCCCCCCATAGATATAAAGAGTAAAAGCATAAAATGGGTGTGGCTTTGTTAAGATGGGCGTGGCCTCATCTGATATCATCACGGCCACCACAGGATAAAACAAACAAAAAAAGTCCTCATTTTACACATTACAGCAGGCACGCGACCCCATTTTACACAGCACGGTAGGCAAGTGTCCCCATTTTACACAGCACGGCAGGCAAGTGTCCCCCTTTTACACAGCACGGTAGGCAAGTGTCCCCATTTTACACATTGCGGCAGGAAAGTGTCCCCATTTTACACATTGCGGCAGGCACGTGCCTCCATTTTACACAGTACAACAGGCAAGTGTCCCCATTTTACACATTGTGGCAGGCACGTGTCGCCATTTTACACATTGCACATACCTCCCAACATGACCCTCTCCAGGAGGGACACAATGCTCTGCTTCTGGGCTTTTCTCTTAATGTATGATTGCTGCCACCTGTGTTGAACAGGTTAATGGGTAAGAAAGGTGTTTTCAGCACAGGTGATGGGAAGCATAGATTAAGAGGGAAGTCCAGGAGCAGAGCATTGTGTCCCTCCTGGAGAGGGTCATGTTGGGAGGTATGCATTGCGGCAGGCACGTGCCTCCATTTTACACAGTACAACAGGCAAGTGTCCCCATTTTACACATTGCGGCAGGCATGTGCTTCCATTTTACACAGTACAACAGGCACGTGCCCCCATTTTACACATTGCGGCAGGAAAGTGTCCCCATTTTACACATTGCGGCAGGCACGTGCCTCCATTTTACACATTGCGGCAGGAAAGTGTACCCATTTTACACATTGCGGCAGGAAAGTGTCCCCATTTTACACATTGCAGCAGGAAAGTGTCCCCCTTTTACACATTGTGGCAGGCACGTGCCTCCATTTTACACATTGCGGCAGGAAAGTGTCCCCATTTTACACATTGCAGCAGGAAAGTGTCCCCCTTTTACACATTGTGGCAGGCACGTGCCTCCATTTTACACATTGCGGCAGGAAAGTGTCCCCCATTTTACACATTGCGGCAGGCACGTGCCCCCATTTTACACATTGCAGCAGGAAAGTGTCCCCCTTTTACACATTGCGGCAGGCACGTGCCTCCATTTTACACATTGCGGCAGGAAAGTGTCCCCATTTTACACATTGCGGCAGGCACGTGCCCCCATTTTACACATTACGGCAGGCATGTGCCCCCATTTTACACATTACGGCAGACTGCATCCCCATTTTACACATTCCGGCAGGCAAGAGTCCCCATTTTACACATTCCGGCAGACAGGTGTCCCCATTTTACACAGTACGGCAGGTGGTGGTGGTGAGGGAGAGAGAGAGGGAGAGGGGCTGACTTACATTTGAAGCGGTTCTTCTCGCTCTTCAGCCGCCTCTCCCTCGTCTGCGCGGCGCCGCGGCTTGGCTCCCCCTTCTCCCTCCTCCCGAGTGCCCAGCTCGGGGGGCGGGGTTTCGCGGAATGACGCGATTGCGTCATGACGTCACGACGCAATCGCGTCATTCCACCAAACCCCGCCCCCCGAGCTGGGCACTCGGGAGGAGAGGGGATTGAAAGTTCTCAAGAAGTGCCGCGGCGGGCGCCCCGTGCGGTTGCATGGCTCGCCCGCCGCAAGAAACGGCACTGCCCCTCCATGCATATAGTCCTTTCCTCTCCCTGCATATAGTCTTTCCCCCTCAAAGCACATATCAATTAATATGTTGCAGTACCTAGTGTGATTAGCTGGGCATCGCCTGGGCTGGAGGATTGCACAGTAGGTAGGAACACCACACTTCGGCACCGCACCACACTTTGTGAAGAAAGTGAAAGTAAACTACAGCTCCGAGCAACCCTTGCTGCCAGGAGCTCCTGACAGCAAGGGCTGCTAGGAAGTGGAACTGCAGTTTACTTTCACATTCTTTACTAGTGTATTGCGGTGCCGAACACCGGCGCCTGTTCCTGCCTACTGTGAGATCCTCTAGCCCAGGCGATGCCACTACTAAATGATTCCACCCATTGGCCGAGGGTGGCACTGTCGGGCGGCGCCCCCTCCTCAGCTGGCGCCCCTGGCGAGTGCCATCCTGGCCGATGGGTAGATACGCCCCGGCTGGGCATGTTGGTAGATGCAGTTAGAAAATGACTCCTATCATATGCATATGTTCCAACTGCACTAACATGCTTCTACCAAGCCGGGGGCAATCCAGCTGCTCAACACGAGCTTGGCACAGGCAGATTTAATCCAGTCTGGTCACCAGTGACTCATATATTTTTATTTTTTATGGGCAGGATGCATTAACACCAAAACAGCAGTCACACCTCAGAAAATTACATTATGGTTGGTTTGACCACATTTCCCATATGCGTCAAGCTCTGGAAAGCAAAACTTTCTGGAGCTTGCACCTGATAGGCAGTTCAGGATCATTATATGGCCCCCCTCACCTCTACCATGAGAACACTGGGACCAGACCTACTACCTCTACCGTTTAGAACACTGGGACATCAGGCCTACCCCTCAAGGTGGGCAGGAAGCTGTGGGGGGCAGAACACCAGGACCAGGCGCAGCTTGGATATTTCTGTTGGACATAAGTGTGCTCCCCACATTCTCACACCCACCCGTGCAGCTCCTATGAAACCAGGACATTAATATATCATTTTATCAAAATAATGTTATCTCCATTTTCATTTTTACCATGTTGTTGTTTTTTTTTTACTTATAACGTACTTCCGTCTCACCACATGCTATTCTTGCAATGTGTACCTCCACTGACTGCACACCCCGCCAGAATGTACTTTTATATCATAGTCATACCACTACACAAGTGTCAGTTTTCCAATACATGACTTTGATTCCCCTCCCATAGTGTAACCTTCATAGTAAACCCAACATGGCTGCCTCACCTGGTACGCTCGTGGATGGGATGAACAATACATGGACCTGACTGTTTTATTGGGTCCCTACTCTGAGTGTTAGGGCACAGCCATCACCACATTTTGTGTCATCTCTTCTGGGGGTAGCCTATTCCACCAGGGTATTCCTACGCAGTGCATCTAAGATGGCCGCCTCACCTGGTACTTTCTGAGGGTGGATTACATAACCCATGGAAGTTATTACCTAAGATGCCTACACCAACCCTCCATAATGCTTATTTTGCGCTCTACATTTTCTTTTTTTATGTGACTTTTCTATTGCTGTATTATTTGTGTATTATGTGCATTGTTTTTGATATCTGCAAAGCGCCTTGAATCCTGTTGGAAAAAGAGTGCTATAGAAATCAAATTATTATTATTATTATTATTATCTGTAGATGGCGTTGCCTAAGAAGAATATGAACTTCTCTCTGCAGCAACATTCACCGTGGATTCCTTCCAGTGTCCCCGTGGCTCTCGCATGTACAGAAGGACTCCCAAGTAATAGACCTGGTAGCTCCCAAACCGCAAAGAACAGCTATTATCATGAGAGCTATAAACATACATGCATACAGTGTTAATAAACGCTGCTATGATGCGATCAGTGTCTTTGTATGTATGTATATATGTGTGTATGCCTGTCTATTTATCCATCTATGTATCTATCTATGTATCTATCTATCTCATACCTCCCAACTGTCCCAATTTTCGCGGGACAGTCCCGTTTTTTGGGGACTGTCCCGCTGTCCCACCCGCGGGCCGCAGTGTCCCGTGGTGGGGGGTGGGGCAGTTGGGAGTCTCATGCACTCGCTGCCCTGCTTAGCAGAGCAGCGGTGAATAGACGCTGTGCGCATGCGCACAGTGTCTATTCACTGGAGGGAGAGGGGGCATGCCAGCGGCTCACAGAGCGCTGGGCATGCCCCCTCAGTGATGAAGCCGGGGGCGTGGCTCGCGATCGCGGGTCCTCCGCGAAGCCACACCCCTTTCTCGGGAGCGCGCGCAGCTTCGCCGCGCGTGTGTCCCTCTTTAGCAAAATCAAAAGTTGGGAGGTATGCTATCTATCGATCTATCTTTCTCTCTCATTGATGTTAGGTAGATAGATAGATAGATAGATAGATAGATAGATAGATAGATAGATAGATTCCAGTGTGCTTGCTTTGTATGTGCTGCCAGTTTCCCTCTGTAATGTGCAGAGCAGTACTTTATGTAACAGCAAACTGACATCAAAGGATTCCTGCAGGACAGATGCACAAACAAACAGGACACTGTCAGAGTGAAATGCACAGTGATAGATATTTAATGCTCTTTTGTGCCCCTTGGCTCTATTTGTTGCTCCTGACACACTTCTCAGATTCCACATGAACAAGTGATGAGCGCTGCGTTTTGCTGTCACACCTGCAACTATTTAAAGCACCTGCTTACTTTGCACTATTTACTTAAAGCAACAGCTCAACGGAGATTGAAATAACAACCCTATGACAGCTAACAAATGGCATGCATAGAATACAAACTAAAACACAAGTTGCCATGTACAGAATACATAGCAAAAAATACAAATCTATCTATCTATTCAGAAATAAATTGGAAAACAAAAATGCGTGATCATGAGCAAATATACTGTAGTTTTCTCACACACTATAATAGCATGCAGTCACATACACTGCAGCTGAGTAGGCACATGGTAAGCATATTTTATGTTGCGTAGTATTAGAGAATCGGTCGGGATGCAGGCGGTAACATGACCGATTCCGGCATCCAGATCTTCAGAATGCCGACAGGGGATGTGGGTAATTATTTTACCCCAACCCTAACCCACCTGGGGTGACTGCTAGGACTAAAGGTGGCCATCCACTACTCAGACTTGTCTGAACTCTCCCGGGAGCGTCCCGGGAATCGGATCAGACCCTGGCTTTAATTTTCATTACATTCACTTCAGATATATCTGATGCAATATATCATGTGCCAGATCGCATCAGATATATCTGATGCACACATGCTACATGTGATTGATCTGATGCTGCTGCTGCCGCTGTTCCCCCTCTTGGTGGGTGGGAGTGGTCAGGGAGATGCCAGTCAAGTGACGCTTCAGATGAATCTAATCGGATACATCTGAAGTAAAAAAAACAATCCGATGTGCACCTGTTTTCTTCAGATTCAGATAAATAGTTGGGGCAGCCTCAGAGTAGAGATGAGCGGGTTCGGTTTCTCTGAAACCGAACCCGCACGAACTTCATGTTTTTTTCACGGGTCCGAGCAGACTCGGATCCTCCCGCCTTGCTCGGTTAACCCGAGCGCGCCCGAACGTCATCATGACGCTGTCGGATTCTCGCGAGACTCGGATTCTATATAAGGAGCCGCGCGTCGCCGCCATTTTCACACGTGCATTGAGATTGATAGGGAGAGGACGTGGCTGGCGTCCTCTCCATTAGAAATTAGATTAGAAGAGAGAGAGAGATTGTGCAGAGTCAGACAGAGTTTACCACAGTGACCAGTGCAGTTGTTGTTAGTTAACTTTTATTTATTTTAATATATATCCGTTCTCTGCTATATCCGTTCTCTGCCTGAAAAAAAACGATACACAGCAGCAGCCAGTCACACAGTGTGACTCAGTCTGTGTGCACTCAGCTCAGCCCAGTGTGCTGCACATCAATGTATAAAAGGCAAAGCTTATAATAATTGTGGGGGAGACTGGGGAGCACTGCAGGTTGTTATAGCAGGAGCCCCCAGGAGTACATAATATTATATTAATTTAAAATTAAACAGTGCACACTTTTGCTGCAGGAGTGCCACTGCCAGTGTGACTAGTGGTGACCAGTGCCTGACCACCAGTATAGTAGTATATTCATTGTTGTATGTATTGTATACTATCTCTTTATCAACCAGTCTATATTAGCAGCAGACACAGTACAGTGCGGTAGTTCACGGCTGTGGCTAACTCTGTGTCGGCAGTCGGAACTCGGCAGGCAGTCCGTCCATCCATAATTGTATTACAATATATACCACCTAACCGTGGTATTTTTTTTTCTTTCTTTATACCGTCATAGTGTCATACTAGTTGTTACGAGTATACTACTATCTCTTTATCAACCAGTGTACAGTGCGGTAGTTCACGGCTGTGGCTACCTCTGTGTCGGCAGTCGGCAGGCAGTCCGTCCATCCATAATTGTATTATTATTATAATATATACCACCTAACCGTGGTTTTTTTTCCATTCTTTATACCGTCGTCATAGTGTCATACTAGTTGTTACGAGTATACTACTATCTCTTTATCAACCAGTGTACAGTGCGGTAGTTCACGGCTGTGGCTACCTCTGTGTCGGCAGTCGGCAGGCAGTCCGTCCATCCATAATTGTATTATTATTATAATATATACCACCTAACCGTGGTTTTTTTTCCATTCTTTATACCGTCGTCATAGTGTCATACTAGTTGTTACGAGTATACTACTATCTCTTTATCAACCAGTGTACAGTGCGGTAGTTCACGGCTGTGGCTACCTCTGTGTCGGCAGTCGGCAGGCAGTCCGTCCATCCATAATTGTATTATTATTATAATATATACCACCTAACCGTGGTTTTTTTTCCATTCTTTATACCGTCGTCATAGTGTCATACTAGTTGTTACGAGTATACTACTATCTCTTTATCAACCAGTGTACAGTGCGGTAGTTCACGGCTGTGGCTACCTCTGTGTCGGCAGTCGGCAGGCAGTCCGTCCATCCATAATTGTATTATTATTATAATATATACCACCTAACCGTGGTTTTTTTTTCATTCTTTATACCGTCGTCATAGTGTCATACTAGTTGTTACGAGTATACTACTATCTCTTTATCAACCAGTGTACAGTGCGGTAGTTCACGGCTGTGGCTACCTCTGTGTCGGCAGTCGGCAGGCAGTCCGTCCATCCATAATTGTATTATTATTATAATATATACCACCTAACCGTGGTTTTTTTTCCATTCTTTATACCGTCGTCATAGTGTCATACTAGTTGTTACGAGTATACTACTATCTCTTTATCAACCAGTGTACAGTGCGGTAGTTCACGGCTGTGGCTACCTCTGTGTCGGCAGTCGGCAGGCAGTCCGTCCATCCATAATTGTATTATTATTATAATATATACCACCTAACCGTGGTTTTTTTTCCATTCTTTATACCGTCGTCATAGTGTCATACTAGTTGTTACGAGTATACTACTATCTCTTTATCAACCAGTGTACAGTGCGGTAGTTCACGGCTGTGGCTACCTCTGTGTCGGCAGTCGGCAGGCAGTCCGTCCATCCATAATTGTATTATTATTATAATATATACCACCTAACCGTGGTTTTTTTCCCATTCTTTATACCGTCGTCATAGTGTCATACTAGTTGTTACGAGTATACTACTATCTCTTTATCAACCAGTGTACAGTGCGGTAGTTCACGGCTGTGGCTACCTCTGTGTCGGCAGTCGGCAGGCAGTCCGTCCATCCATAATTGTATTATTATTATAATATATACCACCTAACCGTGGTTTTTTTATACCACCTAACCGTGGCAGTCCGTCCATAATTGTATACTAGTAAACTATCCAATCCATCCATCTCCATTGTTTACCTGAGGTGCCTTTTAGTTCTGCCTATAAAATATGGAGAACAAAAAAGTTGAGGTTCCAAAATTAGGGAAAGATCAAGATCCACTTCCACCTCGTGCTGAAGCTGCTGCCACTAGTCATGGCCGAGACGATGAAATGCCAGCAACGTCGTCTGCCAAGGCCGATGCCCAATGTCATAGTACAGAGCATGTCAAATCCAAAACACCAAATATCAGAAAAAAAAGGACTCCAAAACCTAAAATAAAATTGTCGGAGGAGAAGCGTAAACTTGCCAATATGCCATTTACCACACGGAGTGGCAAGGAACGGCTGAGGCCCTGGCCTATGTTCATGGCTAGTGGTTCAGCTTCACATGAGGATGGAAGCACTCAGCCTCTCGCTAGAAAACTGAAAAGACTCAAGCTGGCAAAAGCACCGCAAAGAACTGTGCGTTCTTTGAAATCCCAAATCCACAAGGAGAGTCCAATTGTGTCGTTTGCGATGCCTGACCTTCCCAACACTGGACGTGAAGAGCATGCGCCTTCCACTATTTGCATGCCCCCTGCAAGTGCTGGAAGGAGCACCCGCAGTCCAGTTCCTGATAGTCAGATTGAAGATGTCAGTGTTGAAGTACACCAGGATGAGGAGGATATGGGTGTTGCTGGCGCTGGGGAGGAAATTGACCAGGAGGATTCTGATGGTGAGGTGGTTTGTTTAAGTCAGGCACCCGGGGAGACACCTGTTGTCCGTGGGAGGAATATGGCCGTTGACATGCCAGGTGAAAATACCAAAAAAATCAGCTCTTCGGTGTGGAGGTATTTCACCAGAAATGCGGACAACAGGTGTCAAGCCGTGTGTTCCCTTTGTCAAGCTGTAATAAGTAGGGGTAAGGACGTTAACCACCTCGGAACATCCTCCCTTATACGTCACCTGCAGCGCATTCATAATAAGTCAGTGACAAGTTCAAAAACTTTGGGTGACAGCGGAAGCAGTCCACTGACCAGTAAATCCCTTCCTCTTGTAACCAAGCTCACGCAAACCACCCCACCAACTCCCTCAGTGTCAATTTCCTCCTTCCCCAGGAATGCCAATAGTCCTGCAGGCCATGTCACTGGCAAGTCTGACGAGTCCTTTCCTGCCTGGGATTCCTCCGATGCATCCTTGCGTGTAACGCCTACTGCTGCTGGCGCTGCTGTTGTTGCCGCTGGGAGTCGATGGTCATCCCAGAGGGGAAGTCGTAAGCCCACTTGTACTACTTCCAGTAAGCAATTGACTGTTCAACAGTCCTTTGCGAGGAAGATGAAATATCACAGCAGTCATCCTACTGCAAAGCGGATAACTGAGTCCTTGACAACTATGTTGGTGTTAGACGTGCGTCCGGTATCCGCCGTTAGTTCACAGGGAACTAGACAATTTATTGAGGCAGTGTGCCCCCGTTACCAAATACCATCTAGGTTCCACTTCTCTAGGCAGGCGATACCGAGAATGTACACGGACGTCAGAAAAAGACTCACCAGTGTCCTAAAAAATGCAGTTGTACCCAATGTCCACTTAACCACGGACATGTGGACAAGTGGAGCAGGGCAGGGTCAGGACTATATGACTGTGACAGCCCACTGGGTAGATGTATGGACTCCCGCCGCAAGAACAGCAGCGGCGGCACCAGTAGCAGCATCTCGCAAACGCCAACTCTTTCCTAGGCAGGCTACGCTTTGTATCACCGCTTTCCAGAATACGCACACAGCTGAAAACCTCTTACGGCAACTGAGGAAGATCATCGCGGAATGGCTTACCCCAATTGGACTCTCCTGTGGATTTGTGGCATCGGACAACGCCAGCAATATTGTGTGTGCATTAAATATGGGCAAATTCCAGCACGTCCCATGTTTTGCACATACCTTGAATTTGGTGGTGCAGAATTTTTTAAAAAACGACAGGGGCGTGCAAGAGATGCTGTCGGTGGCCAGAAAAATTGCGGGACACTTTCGGCGTACAGGCACCACGTACAGAAGACTGGAGCACCACCAAAAACTACTGAACCTGCCCTGCCATCATCTGAAGCAAGAAGTGGTAACGAGGTGGAATTCAACCCTCTATATGCTTCAGAGGTTGGAGGAGCAGCAAAAGGCCATTCAAGCCTATACAATTGAGCACGATATAGGAGATGGAATGCACCTGTCTCAAGTGCAGTGGAGAATGATTTCAACGTTGTGCAAGGTTCTGATGCCCTTTGAACTTGCCACACGTGAAGTCAGTTCAGACACTGCCAGCCTGAGTCAGGTCATTCCCCTCATCAGGCTTTTGCAGAAGAAGCTGGAGGCATTGAAGAAGGAGCTAACACGGAGCGATTCCGCTAGGCATGTGGGACTTGTGGATGCAGCCCTTAATTCGCTTAACAAGGATTCACGGGTGGTCAATCTGTTGAAATCAGAGCACTACATTTTGGCCACCGTGCTCGATCCTAGATTTAAAGCCTACCTTGGATCTCTCTTTCCGGCAGACACAGGTCTGCTGGGGTTGAAAGACCTGCTGGTGACAAAATTGTCAAGTCAAGCGGAACGCGACCTGTCAACATCTCCTCCTTCACATTCTCCCGCAACTGGGGGTGCGAGGAAAAGGCTCAGAATTCCGAGCCCACCCGCTGGCGGTGATGCAGGGCAGTCTGGAGCGACTGCTGATGCTGACATCTGGTCCGGACTGAAGGACCTGACAACGATTACGGACATGTCGTCTACTGTCACTGCATATGATTCTCTCAACATTGATAGAATGGTGGAGGATTATATGAGTGACCGCATCCAAGTAGGCACGTCACACAGTCCGTACTTATACTGGCAGGAAAAAGAGGCAATTTGGAGGCCCTTGCACAAACTGGCTTTATTCTACCTAAGTTGCCCTCCCACAAGTGTGTACTCCGAAAGAGTGTTTAGTGCCGCCGCTCACCTTGTCAGCAATCGGCGTACGAGGTTACATCCAGAAAATGTGGAGAAGATGATGTTCATTAAAATGAATTATAATCAATTCCTCCGCGGAGACATTGACCAGCAGCAATTGCCTCCACAAAGTACACAGGGAGCTGAGATGGTGGATTCCAGTGGGGACGAATTGATAATCTGTGAGGAGGGGGATGTACACGGTGATATATCGGAGGGTGAAGATGAGGTGGACATCTTGCCTCTGTAGAGCCAGTTTGTGCAAGGAGAGATTAATTGCTTCTTTTTTGGGGGGGGTCCAAACCAACCCGTCATATCAGTCACAGTCGTGTGGCAGACCCTGTCACTGAAATGATGGGTTGGTTAAAGTGTGCATGTCCTGTTTTGTTTATACAACATAAGGGTGGGTGGGAGGGCCCAAGGATAATTCCATCTTGCACCTCTTTTTTCTTTTCTTTTTCTTTGCATCATGTGCTGATTGGGGAGGGTTTTTTGGAAGGGACATCCTGCGTGACACTGCAGTGCCACTCCTAGATGGGCCCGGTGTTTGTGTCGGCCACTAGGGTCGCTAATCTTACTCACACAGCTACCTCATTGCGCCTCTTTTTTTCTTTGCGTCATGTGCTGTTTGGGGAGGGTTTTTTGGAAGGGACATCCTGCGTGACACTGCAGTGCCACTCCTAGATGTGCCCGGTGTTTGTGTCGGCCACTAGGGTCGCTAATCTTACTCACACAGTCAGCTACCTCATTGCGCCTCTTTTTTTCTTTGCGTCATGTGCTGTTTGGGGAGGGTTTTTTGGAAGGGCCATCCTGCGTGACACTGCAGTGCCACTCCTAGATGGGCCCGGTGTTTGTGTCGGCCACTAGGGTCGCTAATCTTACTCACACAGCTACCTCATTGCGCCTCTTTTTTTCTTTGCGTCATGTGCTGTTTGGGGAGGGTTTTTTGGAAGGGCCATCCTGCGTGACACTGCAGTGCCACTCCTAGATGGGCCCGGTGTTTGTGTCGGCCACTAGGGTCGCTAATCTTACTCACACAGCTACCTCATTGCGCCTCTTTTTTTCTTTGCGTCATGTGCTGTTTGGGGAGGGTTTTTTGGAAGGGACATCCTGCGTGACACTGCAGTGCCACTCCTAGATGGGCCCGGTGTTTGTGTCGGCCACTAGGGTCGCTTATCTTACTCACACAGCGACCTCGGTGCAAATTTTAGGACTAAAAATAATATTGTGAGGTGTGATGTGTTCAGAATAGGCTGAAAATGAGTGTAAATTATGTTTTTTGAGGTTAATAATACTTTGGGATCAAAATTACCCCCAAATTCTATGATTTAAGCTGTTTTTTAGGGTTTTTTGAAAAAAACACCCGAATCCAAAACACACCCGAATCCGACAAAAATAATTCGGTGAGGTTTTGCCAAAACGCGTTCGAACCCAAAACACGGCCGCGGAACCGAACCCAAAACCAAAACACAAAACCCGAAAAATTTCAGGCGCTCATCTCTACCTCAGAGATCTGTAGTTCAGACATATCTGACACGGGAGTGAGCATTGGATCTGAAGAGCCATCCAATGTGACACTTTTCTTCAGATATGACGGTCAGATGCATCGAAATCTGAAGAAAACTGCCCAAATCTGACTAGTGGATAAGACAAAGGAGGTGACAACTAGGGCTAAGACACTGGGGGTGTTGGCTAGGGCTAAAACACATGGGGTGGCGGCTATGGCTTACTCCCCCCCCTGCTAGGGTTATGCATCAATAGGATGACATGGATTAGGTCGACATTCCATAGGTCGACCACTATTGGTCGACATTGATATGGTCAACACAGGAAAAAGATTGATGCAATGAAATGGTCGCCACGGGACATGTCTACATAACATTTTGAAACTTTTTTGGGTGTCGTTTTTTGCGTAACATGACCAGGAACCCCAGTTAGTTTACCGCGTCCCCTTGCATGGCTCGTAGTCCACATGGTTGGTAAGGTATGAAAAAGTTAAAAAACATTTTGTTAAAAAAGTCAGTCGACCCTTTCATGTGTTGATCTGTCCCGTGTCAACCGTTTTAATGTGTCAACTGTTTTCCTCTGTCGACCATGTTAATGTTGACCAATAGTGGTCGACCTATTGACTGTCAACGTAATCCATGTCGACCTACCATCCGGATACACCCTTCTAGTGCCTAACCCTAACCCCTTTCCCCCCCTCCCCCAGACCCTAAGCCTTACGGACACCCGACACTTACCTTTGGTATGGCCACAGTCGAGATTCCGGCGCCGGGATTCCAGGTGGTGTTGGGATACCAGTGTCGGTCACATGACCTCCGACCACCCCGACTGCCAGGATGCTAACCGGATCCCAGAGAATCATACGTGTAGTCTCAGAACTTCATTCCTGTTATTTACTTAATTTAGTTGTCATTTGAATTTTCTTCATTATGCAAAATTGTAGTGTGCATTTCATATTTCTTATCTTTAAAAGATGGGGCTGTCTCTAGAAAATATTGACAATGAAAATTATTTATTAGATTATGATTAAAATCACCAATATACTAGAGATGAGCGGGTTCGGTTTTACTCGGATTTACTCGGTTCTCAAAACGGCATCTTATTGGCTCACGGATGTCATGTGTTTTGGATAGCCATTAGAAAAAATCCGGATAAAACCGAACTGGCGTTAATTCTGGCGTTACATCCGAACCCGCTCATCTCTACAATATACTATAGTTAATTCCTCGTAAATATTTGTCACTGCCAGAAACTATCTAAATAGGGACTGCTGAAGAATAATATATGCCCATCTGTTTTATTTTTTGGGTTTTTTTCCAGAAAAATTTCCCAATTTCTTGAGATCATTTAGTAATAGTGTCCTCCAGGGACATGTAAAAAAAATAAAAAATGTAGAAATACCAAGAAGAAAAGAATATAGGGGTCTATTTACTCAGCCACGGATGGAGATAAAGTCGCTGGAGATAAAGTACCAGCCAATCGGCTCCTAACTGCCACGTCACAGGCTGGGTTTGAAATATGACAGTTACGAGCCGATTGGCTGGTACTTTATCTCCAGCGACTTCATCCAAGGCTTAGTAAACAGACCCCATAGTGTTAGCGTAATACTTTATTGACAGAGTAGTCTCCCACGAGGTGATATATATCTCCAGTTTGCTAAACAACGCCTGACTGAGCCATGGGGGTAATTCTGAGTTGATCGCAGCAGCACGTTTGTTAGCAATTGGGCAAAACCATGTGCACTGCAGGGGAGGCAGATATAACATGTGCAGAGAGAGTTAGATTTGGGTGGGTTATTTTTTTTCTGTTTATACTGGCTGCTTTATTCTTACACTGCAATCTAGATTCCAGTTTGAACACACACCACCCAAATCTAACTCTCTCTGCACATGTTGTATCTGCTCCTCCTGCAGTACACATGGTTTTGCCCAACTGCTAACAAAATTGCTGCTGCGATCAACTCGGAATGACCACCCATAAGACTACTGGAAGGATGTTCTGTGGACAAATGAGTTTAAAGTAGAACTTTTTGGTTTAATGCAAGCCAAACACTGCATTCCAACATACTGTACATAATACCCTTACCCCATTTATGATATGAATATCACTGTCAACAAGCCAGGACGGATTAATATCTTTAATGTAACTATGAATTCTGAATTGTACCAGCAAATTCTAAAGTAGATTATCAGGGTATCTGTTCGTGAGCTGAAGCTCAATAGAAGGTGGGATTTATAACAGGACACTGACACTCAACATATGTCATTCTGTAACAAAATGGCTGACAAATGAAATTTTTGCTTCTTGAAACGTCCCAGGCAAAATCCAGATTATAATCCAATAGTCCTGTTGTGGCAAAACCAGATGAGGGGCGTTCATGCAAGAATGAAAATCCAACAACATTCATGAGTTAAAGCAGTTCTGTAAGAATGAATGGACCATGGTGCCTTCATGTACTTCCTTGAGTCTTTAAGGAGCAATGTGAGCCCACTCAGTCCTGAGATAGTGATATGAAGGTGTCTGGAGATTCAACTGGATTTGTGTAAATGAGAGACACCTTCAGTAATGAAAGATAGGGCACACACTGGTGTGGGTCATGTGTTAACGAATACCCCCATCTACCAACCACTGGTTTCATGAGCCTTGTTAAATCTGTGAGATGATGCTTGAAGGCATGATACCACACATAGCTTGGTACCAACTTGGTGTACTTCTATAGCTTGAGGGGATCAGTATGAAATGCCGGCGGACGGGATCCTGGTTGTCATGATCCCGACAGCGGGATCCCATCCCCTGTAATGCCGGCAGCGGGTCGAGCGCTAGAAAGCGCCTTGCAGTCTCCTTGCGCTCGCCATGCTGCGGGCACGGTGGCTCACTGCCCTGGCCATAGGTTCTATTCTCCTTCTATGGGTTTCGTGAACACCAGGGCCATTTCTTGGGGCGGGCGAGCCAGACAATCGCACGGGGCGCCCGCTGCGGCACTGACTGTGGCTCCCTGGCTTCACCCTCCTCCCTCTCCCTGAGTACCCAGCTCGGGGGTGGAGTTTTGCGGAATGACGCAGTTGCTTTGTGACGTCACAACGTAACCGCGTCATCCCACAAAACTCTGCCCCCCCGAGCAGTGTACTGAGGAGGAGGGGGAGTCAAGCTACGAAGAGTGAGAGGTGGCCGGTGCGAGGAGCGACTGGTGAGGCGGGCCGAAGAGCAGGAATCACCTATGTAAGAATTCTCTTGACTTTCTTTCTTTCTCTCTGTAAAATGGGGACTCTTGCCTGCCGTAATGTGTAAAAAGGGGACTCTTGCCTGCCGTAATGTGTAAAATGGGGACTCTTGCCTTCCATGATGTGTAAAAAGGGGACTCTTGCCTGCCATAATGTGTAAAAAGGGGACTCTTGCCTGCAGTAATGTGTAAAAAGGGGACTCTTGCCTGCCATAATGTGTAAAATGGGGACATGTGCCTGCCGTAATGTATAAAATGGGGACTCTTGCCTTCCATAATGTGTAAAAAGGGGACACTTGCCTGCTGTAATGTACAATTTGGGACTCTTGCCTGCCATAATGTATAAAATGGGGACTCTTGCCTGCCGTAATGTATAAAATGGGGACTCTTGCCTGCCGTAATGTGGGAATTTAATGTATCAAGGGCATTGCGGTGTGTGGCATAATATGGTGCATTTTACCTATGGAGGGCGTGATCTGTTGGTGCAGGGTCAAATACTGGGGTGTGAGGTAGTCTTTTCAGATGAGGCCATGCCTATTAAAATGAGGCCACGCCCATTAAAAATGAGGGGGGGGGGGCGCATTTTTTTAATGTCATGGGGGGCGCATTTTTAAACCTGGCACCACAGATGGAGAATAGACTGTGGTGCCAGTTTTCCGGTGGTGGCATTTCACCGCTAGTTGGGATTCCAGTGTCGGCATCGTGACTGCCGGGATCCCGACTAGTGGTATTTTAACCGCTTCCCAGGTTGAGTCTCCAATATCCGGTATTCTAAATATTGATATATGCCAAAAACCAAAAAAATTTTTGAGTAAGCACCACACCCTCTAGTGTGACATCATGCCATCCACTCTCCATTCCCGCTCTCCGGTCCCAGCTTTCGCCATCTCCGTTGGACAGATGGAAAATTGTGGAGACTTACAGCTACAGTCTGACCCGCTTTCAGAGCTCTGCACCACCAATGGCCTCTGGGGACTGGAAGACCGAAGTTCACAGAAAAACACAAAAGATAAACCAGGCACTTCTTGTAGAAACTCAGTTCAATCCAGCTGCTGCTCTCTCACAAGTCATGGGATGCTGATTCTCAAAATAAAAAATAACAAACTTAAAAAGTGCTAGGAGAGTAAGCGCAACTGGGGTGAATGACAAGAAGTACTTTTACTCAATGAAAACACCAATAAATGTTAAAAATATTAATAAATATATATTAATAAGCTACATAAAACTAACATATGATCATCATACATAAGTAATAAAAACAAATACGTAGCACAAAGTAAAATAATAAAATTCTTGAAAAAGGCAAGCACTTGGATCTCTCAGTTCATCTACAATGGCAGAATCTTTGTTCCCTAAGGATCTTGGCGTGATCAGAACCAACAATATACTCAGTATAGCTTTCTATTGTATACCTGAAAGTTAAAGTCACAAATTGTTGAACGAAATCAGTAAAGACTCCACATATAAAACAATGCACTAGTGCGCTATACAAATAACTGGTAAATTGGTAATAAATAAATAAATAAATAAATAATAATGCGGTGGTGGATTTCCCACTAAGCATGTAAGGCACGTGCGTAGGGGTGACACTTGCTGTGGGTGCGGTACAGCATGCTCACTTGCATGAGAGCCTGCAAGGAGGATGGCCAGAATAGGCCGGGTAATTCTTTTTGTCATTAAACTTATTTTTTATTTTGGAACTATGAGGGAGGAGCGGGCAATGGTCAGTAAATTGTGGTGGTGGAGGGGAAGTGAGGTTGGTGCTGATTTTGCAGTCGGGAAGCCCCAACATGTAGGGGGCAGTGACATGATGGGGGGCAGCCAATAATGTTGTGCCTAGGGGTGGCCTGACCCCTAAATTCACCCCTGATTCAATGGGCTAAATGTAATAGCCTGCGAGAAGCCCGAAGTGCGGGACTGTGGGGGATATTCAATTACCGCCGATAAAACTTCGGGTGATATTTCCTGATGTTTCATCAATGTTTTTTCACCGGGAAAAAAACATCCTTTTCACCCGAAAACACGCAGGTTCAGCGAAACTTGTGTGTTTTCGGTAAAAACAGCCCAGTTTTCAGAGATTTTGCTTCGCCGCCGGAGGCAGGTGAAACAAATCTCCATAAAGCCGCTGCACGCGTCGGCTTATCGGGGGTAATTTAATAGCCCCCCCGGCGAAACTTTTACACTCGACAGTCAGTGTGGGTAATTGAATATCCCCATTTGTGCTAGAATGCCCATCTTTTTAAAGCGGCAATCACTTACAATGCAAAATATGGTTAGGAAGTCTTTCGGAGTGGCCAGGCATGGTGTCATGTTTTTGAGTCTACTATAGTTTGCGATTATGGGAAGAATAAAGATGGACAGGATCACTGATGTTACAATAACTGACTAAACTTTTAGCTTTTTTACCTGTTTCAGATTATGTTAGGACTGTGGGATGTCGTTTTGACTTTGTGTAATAGTGTGGGGATATGAAGCTACGTGAAAAGACAGGTTAACAGGCCTACATAGTTGTGTGTTATATCTTTATGCTTCCTATAAATCATATCATAACTTTCAGGTTAAGTAATCCTTTAAATTGTTCTATACACACATTAAAAACCAGTGCCATTGAGAAAAAAAATAACTACAAAAACAAAATAAATAGTTACCGATGAAAAGTGAAAATCAAAATAAACAATTACCGGTGAATAATCTTGCTGATGTATTTTATTTAAACATACTGATAAAGCAAAACAAGGGGATTTTTTTGAAAACTACCTACGTGCTAAGAACACTAATTGGTCAATCAAAACACTCACATCTGTCATCGCAATTTTGCTTTTAAAAGGATGAAACAGGATGAGTAGACACACTTTCACAAGTTATAGAAACAGGTCTTAATGAGATGAGACATATGTTAATTGATCCATTCAAACACGAACCTCATAAGCTAAGCTTGTACTCATCGCTGCTAAAAAAAAAAAAAAAAAAGCCTTAGGGTCAACTCAAGAGCCACAAATTGAAAAGTTTTGTAAATTATCCACATGAAGCCATCTTAAGAGCGCGAGTAATTTATACAGCTCTCCAGCAAGGACGAAACTGCTTCAAGTCACATATTTGTCAATGTAACGTGCTCAGCAACCTTTCCTCCAAGCTAAGTTATCTAGAAATAGATGAGCTACAAGTCTTTCCCACTGAGAAGCCCATTTTGAAGAGCTGCAATCAGGTTCTGCCGGTCTGTGCTATCCTGAACACGGGTTTACAATGTTGCTTGTTTGGATTCTTTCCAACAGTACTTAAATATAGTTAAATATGTCAAAATAATGATTAGCTTGGCTTTCAACTACTGTACAATCATACTTGCCTATTTTCCCAATAAGTACAAAAATCTCATGCACTCCCAGGAAGTAGACCAAAGCCTCATTTAAGGGGCCCATTTGTCAGTGCCTGCATTTTCAGAGTGAATTTTCAATCAAATTTGTTAAAAAGCTCTTGTCGGGAGGAATACATCGTGACAATGACTGACAGCGGAATACCAACAATGAAGATCCTGACTTCAAAGGGGTTAAGTATTTCTACCTCCCCCCCTGCTCCTTTCCTAACCCTCGGGGAGTGGCGGCTATGGCTAACCCCCCGAGGTGCGCTATGGCTAACCCCCCGAGGTGCGCTACAGCTGTCGGGGGATGGCTGCTAGGGCTAACCACCACTCCCTAGTGGCTAACCCTAACCTTCCGCCGCCCAGGCCCTAACCTTGACCGTTAACCCTATACTCACCTTTGGAATGTTGGCTGTCGTGATCCGGTGCCGGTCTCCTGAGGGGTGTCTGGATTCCGGCGCCGGTCACATGACCTCCAGCATCCCGACAGCCGGAATGCTAAACGCATCCCTGCTGAGCTCCACCTCCGATAAGTGCCTGTCTCCGAGGGGAGCTGGAAGAGGAATGATAGCTTACAATATCCCTCTGCTTCCAGGTTCAGTCTACACACACATGTGTAATGTGCATGCACCACCATTGGCCATTGGCCTGACCATGTGTCATCAGAGGTTGGCAAGGATCTGGAGGAATTCCAAAAAGAACATATAGTAGTCTATTGGCCAGTGCCATCTTCAGATGGTGAACTTGGCCGGGGTCAAGCTCTGTAAACTTGAGAAACCCATGGGGGCTGCTTTGTGGGGAGGAATGGAGGAACCACTACGCATATCAAGTATGTTTGTTTCGGTGCCTCCTTCTTAAATCCTAGGGATACTTAATTTTTGTCAGTACTCCTAAAAACAGGTGTTTTTAGGGGATATTCCCCCAAAAAATTTTTTTAACAAATATGCCCAAAAAATATAGGATTATAACAAATATTTTATTGCATTTTAAAAACTCCTCGTCAACAAATGTCAACTTATAAAGCTTACAGGTAAAAAATAAACTGAGAACAAATTGCAAAAGTGAAGCAAATAAATAAATAAAACTGACTTGTATATGTTTAGTGCTGATGGACCTGGTGCTTTCTAAGGGTTGGAGCTGGGAGACCAGCGCTCGGGATCCCAGAGGTCAGCCTACCAACCCCGGGGGAAGGGGGGTCAGAGGCGAGCGCAACGTCGGCATGGTGACCGCCGGGATCCCGAGCGGCGGTTACATGACCGCATCCCCTTTCTAACATGGCAGAGTCTTGAATGGTTTCTGTATACGGTATATACAAGTTAAAGAGCACAAGTTCACTAAAGTTGAGATTTACAAAGTCTTAAGATTCCAGCTTAAAAGTTTTCTGTGATGCCGACTGGGGCTCAGATGAGGACGACCTTTGTTCCTACACAGGGTATCTGTACTGGCAGGTGCAGCCGTCAGCTGGACGAACAGGAAGCAACCCACAGTTGCCCTTTCTATTTCTACTACAGAAGCGGAGTATATGGCACTTACAGAAACATCAAAGGAAGCACTATGGATAAAAGAGACTTTGGGGGTAATTCAGACCTGATCGCTGCTGTGCGCTTTCGAACAGCGGGCAATCAGGTCCAAACTGCGCATGCGTATGCACTGCAATATGCAGGCATGTTGCACAGGTACAAAGCGGATCGCCGCTCATAGATGGGTTTGTGCAACGGATTCGGTCACATGGGCGATCGCAAGGAGATTGACAGGAAGAAGGTGTTTGTGGGTGTCAAATGACCGTTTTCAGGGAATGTCTGGAAAAACGCAGGCGTGTCCATGCGTTTGCAGGGAGGGTTCCTGATGTCAATTCCGGTCTCGGACAGGCTGATGTGATCGCAGCAGCTGAGTAAGTCCTGGGCTGCACAGAGACTAAATCTGTTTGTGCAGCTCTGCTACACATGCCTTTGCACACTTGCACAGCTAAAATATACTCCCCCTGTAGGCGGCAACTATATCACAGTGAGACCATCAACACTGTGTGTGATAACAAAGGAGCAATAGATTTGTCTTCTAGCACCAAGCATTATGGATGGTCTAAGCATATTGCCATAAGACAGGGATGGGGAACCTTCGGCCCTCAAACTGCTGTTGAACTACACATACCAGCATGCCTTGCTACAGTTTTTCTATTTGGCCATGCTAAAACGGTTGCAGGGCATGGTGGGATGTGTAGTTCAACAACAGCTGGAGGGCCGAAGGTTCCCCATCCCTGCCATAAGACATCACTTCATTCGTGAATTAGTGGAGAATAAGTCCATCAATGTGGAATATGTGGCAAGTGAGGATAATGTTGCCGACATGTTAACAAAGGGACTGTCATCACACCTGCTAAATGTGTTCTTATAAGAATGTGGAATAGAATATATTTGATGTTGATTTGTTCTTACTGCTTTTTGCTTCATAACCATGTTTTCGGTTATAGGTATGACATTGAAAAGTTTTGCTAAAATGTCATGTTCTTTTATATGTGACCGGAGACAGTCCTGAACGAGGGGGGGTGTTGGAGTATAGTGCACTCTGTACCTTGTCTCCTGTGTATACATCACACAGGGTGTGCATCCTCTAGTGTTTACCCTCTAGCGCTGGAGCATCAGAGAGGCGGAAACTGATGAAACAGTTCCTCCTACAGTGGAGAGAGTTCCTCCTGCAGTGGAGAGAGAAAGACACAGTTCCTCCTGCAGTGGAGAGGGAGAGACGGTTCCTCCTGTAGTGTGTGTCGCACTGTCTGAGCGGGACAGAGAGAAGTGGGCAGTGTGTGTTCCT
Source organism: Pseudophryne corroboree (assembly GCF_028390025.1). NCBI lineage: Eukaryota > Metazoa > Chordata > Amphibia > Anura > Myobatrachidae > Pseudophryne > Pseudophryne corroboree. The sequence goes on along the minus strand of NC_086445.1, from coordinate 965,256,268 downwards.
TCCAACGGGAATCAGTCTGCACAGATGTGCAGCCTTCCATCCCATACTGTCAGAGTCACTACCTTACCACAGCCGCATGACATATAGCGATAAGTACCGCGCTTTCACTGTACCAGCCTGTTATATATATGAGTGAGTTACTGCTGCTGCAGAACATCATCCGCATTAACAAGTTCGTCCGTGGTCGGGGTGTAGTTGTAACAGTGGCAGGAGCACGGTGTGTCGAGTCCTGCTCAACACATAAGAAACGCCCGGGTTTGAACACGTGCTGGTATAAAAAGGGAATACACAGGCACTACTGGCCTGAAGCCAATTATAATAGGTACTGCAGCCAAACGTGATCTGCCTAGCAACAAGCGTACCAGCTGCAAGTGGTTCCTTTTCATTATTTTAAAATGTATAAAAATGGGACCTTGCTGTCCCAAACTCTGGACCAACAAAGGTTCAGAACTCTGACCCCCTCCCCCTCAACACACACAAATGACAGTTTTCAAGCATTACAGAGATGATTCATGTTGCTAGACAGATCACACAGCAACAAAGTTCAGAGGCAAAGAAACAGGCTGGCAGCTGTAATTGCATTCTGTATTTCTTGTAGACACAAGCCCCGACATTTCTCTGCACTGCCTGGAAATGCTTTCTAATAATGTCTGGCTTGTCATGGGCTACTATATAAACCTCTCACCTGGAATGTGATGTTTAAAGAAGCATATGAAACACACTGACTGAAATAAAAATCAATTTATTATTAATAGAGATCCCAGACACATTCATTCATATATATATTACAAAAAAAAAAAAAAAACAGCTTATCTCAGTGAACATTAGGGGTATTTTACTAAGCGCGGGTTCACAAGTCTGCCACTTCTCATCATGCTTAAGCATTGGTGTAACCATACCTCCCAACATGACCCTCTCCAGGAGGGACAGAATGTTCTGCTCCTGGACTTCCCTCGTAATGTATGATTGCCATCACCTGTGCTGCAACACCTTTCTTATCAAGTAACTAGTTCAACACAGGTGAGGGCAATCCTACATTAAGAGGGAAGTCCAGGAATAGAGCATTTTGTCCCTCCTGGAGAGGGTCATGTTGGGAGGTATGGTGTAACAGTTGTGAACCACATATCAATCTCCTAAGCATCCATATGTAATTTCAGGGATGTAGTTAAAATACCGCCAAATGGGATAGCAACGCCAGAATTCCAAACGACGGCATAAAGCCAGCGTCAAAGTCTCGACAGAGTTCAGGATCCCGGCATCAAAATCCAGATGCCCGGAATCCCGACCATTCTTCATAGTTCAGCCGCGGGGGGTCGGAGGGTAGTTTTAGGCACTAGTAGGGGGGTTAGTGTGCAGCGGGAGGAAGGTTTTGGTTAGGTACTGGGGATGGGAGGTTAGGGTTCTAATTGTAAAGCGCAACGGAATATGCTTCGCTATATAAGAAACTGTTAATAAATAAATAAATAAAAGGCACCAAGTGCGAAGGGTTAGGTTTAGGCAGCGGGGAAGGAAGGGTTAGGCACTGCCGGGGAGGGTTAGGGTTAGGCACCCAAAAGGGAGGGCTAGCGTAGGGAACAGGGGAGGTTTACGGTAATTTCGGAGGGGCTGTCTGTCTCGGAGGGGATTCTGATGGCCAGGATGCCGCTGTCGGAATTCTGACCACCAAGCGGGATATCTATACCAAATCCGTATTTTCACTTGTGTTTTTATTTTTCTATTTTTTTTATTATTTTTTTATAGCGGTCTCATGTCATCTATAAACCATACTTACCTGCTCTCCCCAAAAGTGCTGGAGAATCCCGATTTTTAGTAATGTACTGTAGGCAGAATGGGAGATAGTACTGGGAATTGTGGGTCCGTATAGAGAGGACGGGGCTAAAATGACTCAAATTGCATAATTTTCACTGTCTTCTCCCTATGTACTCGTCATTGGCGGCATATTGCCCGGACCCAGATGTTTCCGAAGAGGAAGTAGTCAGGTTAGGTGGTATACTTGCCATCCTGAGATGGAGTTAACAGAACTTATATTGTGGCCAATGCTTAGCGCCAATGGCAATATAAGTATTCATATTGTTTGTTTTAGAATATAATATACATTATTCTGACATGCTGGAATCCCACTGTCCCCAAATATTTTTTGTCACCTTAGGTGTGGTGACCAACTCCACGGTATTTATATTCACGGGATGGAAAATATTATGTATGAAAATAATAAAATAGGGTTTTTTTGCGCTCGCCCAATGTATATATAGTATGGGCAATAACCCTGGCATATATTTACTTTATGGGAATTATATGGACAAAGCAGAGAAAATAAATAAATTATTCCTAGTTATGTTTGCAACCCCAGAAATCTAATCTAAAATTCAAATTACTGGTTCACTCTATATTACATTTTAAGTTTTAATATACTCTAGTTTTTCCATTGAAAGCATGGCATGATTGGGCACTGGTGCAAAGAACTTATATATGCAAAAAGTTTTATGGTAGGAGTAAGATGAGAGTACCGGGCTTGGGCAGACAAGAATTTGGGGTCAGGAATGCTGCTTTTGGAGAGTGATAAAGTGGAGAGAGATAAACTACCAATCAACCAGCTCCTAACTGTCATTTTTCAAACACAGCCTGTAACATGGCACTTAGGAGCTGATTGGCTGATACTCTCTCTCTCTCTTTCTCTCTCTCCACTTTTTCAAGGCTTAATACATCTTCCCAACAAGGAGAAAGGATAATCTTTACACTGCTGTAATGTAATCTAGAGTTCTAGACAAGCCAGGGCACTCACCGGAGACCTCAGAATTCCATCACCAGGTTTCTGTGGCAACCCCAGCTTTCCCATTAGAAATGCTTTGTTTTCATGATTGGGAACTTAAGCACAGAAAAGACAGTTTCCATGCAGAACGTTACCACCAAAGGCTGTCACTGAAACACAAATGGTGAAACGAGATGGTTAGAATAGATCCATTTTATACCTGTTTTAATTGACTCCAGTTTAATACATGTGCAGCTTTGCCTCAAGAGGATGATCATGTTTCTGAACCTGGGTATGTAAGAAATCATATACTGTATTATGTGCCTATACTGTATGTGGCCCACATGTATGTACAGTAGGAAGACCAGCATCACCAACAGCCTGCCAAGGACTGTAACTCCTTTCCTTCATTATATTGGGCCCACACACACAGGATGGAGGAAGTGACCAATACCTGTGTTCTGAATGCAATTGCCAGTAAGGATTTTTCCAAGTGCTCAAATAATGCATACACGTTGTAGGCAGCCATTTGTAGGCTGAAGTAAAACTAGTGAAAAAGCAGCCTCAACGTACAAGTGACATCACTAAGGAATAAAACACATTGGGCCTGATTCTAAGTCACATACATAGCAGCTATGTTTGCGGGATGCCGCTGCAGCTAGATTTACCACCGTCTGCTGATGCGAGCTTCCATATGGGATAGCGTGTATCCTTTTTAACATTGATTGGAAGGACCTGATTTTCAGATCTAATTGCATCTTAATCCTTATTTGCTAGGGTTATTAGATGAGGGGTGTAGTGTAACATCTGGCCAATTTGGGGGACACAAGAAAACTGGCCTAGAAGATAAACAGATGTGGACTGACACAAATTTATAGGATTGCATGGGATCGGTATGGTGCACGGGATGACGAATGTCAGTATGCCGACATCGGCATCCCGTGCGCCAGAATGCCAGCAGGGGGTCGAGAGCAATGAAGCCCCTAGCGGGCTCAGTGACGAGCTTCGGTCGCCACAGGTCCTATTCTCCCTCTATGGGTGTTGTGGACACCCACAGAGGGGGTATTTACTTACTTTGCCGGTATTCCGGTGGTGGTATAGTACCCCTGTCGGGATCCCGGCGTCGGTATTGAGACAGCCGGGATCCCGACGGGCGGTATTTTAACCGCATACTGCAGCATGAATATGGACAGACAGACACAAACATGCACACACATACACATATGTATATATAATATATACACATACATACATACAGAACATACATACATACATATATAACATATACACATACAGTACATATGATAAATACATAAATCACACAGACATAATACACAGATTACACAGATATATAAAACACATACATACAGTAAAACACATATGTAACAAACATACATTAACATATATTACATGCACACATATAATACACACATACATATATCACATGCATACATATAACACACATACATAACTCCCAAATGTAACAATTTTTGCTGGTCAGACCCTTTTTTGGGGGGGACTTTCCCACTGTCCCTCCTGCGAGCCGCAGTGTCCCGTGGTGGGGGGAGTTGGGAGGTTCCCTGTCACTTGCTATCTGCGCACAGCATCTTTTCATGGGAGACAGAGGGTCTGGGGCACGGCCAGCAGCTCTCAGAGCGCAGGGCATGCCCCCACAATGATGAAAATGGTAGGCGTGGCTCGCGATTGCGGCATTCCTGTGAAGCTACGTCCCTTTTACCATGACCACGCCCCTTTTTGGGTTCGGCGCGCGCAGGAGTCCCGACCTGGCAGCTCACAATGTTGGGAAGTATGCACATATAATACAAACATACAGTATACATATCTCACACACACCATTCTTGCCATCTTCTTAGTTCTCCTCTCCGGGAGAAGCCCGGAGACTAGATGCAGCTGATCAGTTCGGAGGGTAGGGCCGGCCTCTCACATCATTAGCTGCCTCTATAGCAGTAAAATGCTGCGATTTGCAGCTCATTGTAGGGGTAAACCAAACAAGAAATGAGACAGCGCTATTTCACGTTGTATATAAAAAATAACTTTTACTTTATATTTTATGCAGAGTACATATGAAAATTTCTACACATATAAATAACACACTATGACACCGGCCAGTATCAATAAATCTAAAATATATAGTGTATTAAGAACAATTCCACATTAAGAAAAATTCATCCAATTTTATCCAGCTAAAATAACACATATCTTATATCTCTATAGATCTCTTAATAAAGCTCTGGGATAAGATTTTCTATCCTCTTAATATAGCACGGTATGTGTAATTAGTGAGCAGGTAGGTTTTTTCAAAAGCTCCACATGCAGATGTTAGTCAAGCAGATAAGATTTGGAAACAGATAGTTATGTCCATTAGTTCAAGCAAACTGTTTTGTTAGTGCACTATAATTGTAATTGATGATGCAGCTGTTAGTTGGAAATCAGCTGTTAATGCTTAAAGTCAGGTAGATACGTAGAGATAAACTTCTATTAATTAATACCGTCCATAAATCATACCAGGCTTAATGCTGTTGAACATATATCACTGTTTAAATGTAGTCAGCTGTCATGCCAAAAAACAATGGATGTTAGAATCTAAAACCGAAAGTCCACACTTCACCACGAGTACAGTGTGCTGTGTTCTCTATTTAATACCTCTCCTCACAGCGCTTATGAGTGTAGCAGCCTCTCCCGCAATGGTGATTGGGGTTTATGTCCCCCTCTCCAGTAATGGGTTTACCTCCTCGGTGCAGCAAATCCCAATGTCCACTTTAAACAGCCGCAGCAGTCAGCGTGATAGCGGTCACAGGAAATCCCGGCTCTCCGTAGCACAGCCTGTGCTGATCGGGGTGCTTCCGTCAGCTGCAGCAACAGCAATTCGTGATGTGGTTTTAACACAGAGAGTGTCTCAAACGCGTTTCTCCACCTACCCTCTGGCTTCGGTGGCTTCCTCAGTGTTTACCCATTACCGGAGAGGGGGACATATAAACCCCAATCACCATTGCCCATTGCGGGAGAGGCTGCTACACTCATAAGCGCTGTGAGGAGAGGTATTAAATAGAGTACACAGCACACTGTACTCGTGGTGAAGTGTGGACTTTCGGTTTTAGATTCTTACATCCATTGTTTTTTGGCATAACAGCTGATTACATTTAAACAGTGATATATGTTCAACAGCATTAAGCCTGGTATGATTTATGGACGGTATTAATTAATAGAAGTTTATCTCTACGTATCTACCTGACTTTGAGCATTACCAGCTGATTTCCAACTAACAGCTGCATCATCAATTACAATTATAGTGCAGGGCAGTTTCTTGGGGCAGGCGAGCAGTGCAACCGCACTGGGAGCCCGCCGTGGCACTAACTGTGGCTCCCTGCTTCCCCCTCCTATTTCTCCCAGAGTCACCTGCTCTGTACCCCGTCACTCCGCGAAACTCCCCCCCCCCCCGAGCGGGGTACAGAGGGGCATCCAAGTTAGGAAGAGGGAAAGGCCGGCGCTAGGAGCGACTGGTGAGGCGGGCCGAAGAGCGGTAATCGCCTCTGTAAGTATTCTCTCTCTCTCTCTTTCTCTCAATGTGTAAAATGGGAACACCTGCCGTAATGTGTGAAATGGGGACTCTTGCCTGCCGTAGTGTGGGGATTTAATGTATCAAGGGCATTGCAGTGTGTGGCATAATATGGTGCAGGGGGCATTACTGTGTGGGGCTTAATATGGTAGAATTTTTTTTCCTGTGGTGGTCGTAATCTGTTGGAGCAGGGTCAAAAACTGGATTGTAAGGTAGTCTTTTCAGACGAGGCCATGCCCATTTAAATGAGGCCAAACCCATTTAGATAGGGCCACGCCCCCTTGCCGGTTGCGCGCGCACTTTTTTTTTTATCTAGGTGTGTGTGTGTGTGGGGGGGGGGGGGGGGCACATTTTTTTATGTCATAGGGGGCGCATTTTTAAATCTCGCACTGGGAGCCAAATTGGCTAGAAACAGTCCTGTTATAGTGCACTAACAAAACAGTTTGCTTGAACTAATGGACATAACTATCTGTTTCCAAATCTTATCTGCTTGACTAACATCTGCATGTGGAGCTTTTGAAAAAACCTACCTGCTCACTAATTACACATACCGTGCTATATTAAGAGGATAGAAAATCTTATCCCAGAGCTTTATTAAGAGATCTATAGAGTTATAAGATATCTGTTATTTTAGCTGGATAAAATTGGATGAATTTTTCTTAATGTGGAATTGTTCTTAATACACTATATATTTTAGATTTATTGATACTGGCCGGTGTCATAGTGTGTTATTTATATGTGTAGAAATTTCCATATGTACTCTGCATAAAATATAAAGTAAAGGTTATTTTTTTATATACAACGTGAAATAGCGCTGTCTCATTTCTTGTTTGGTTTTCTTTAACTCTTGGGATAACTGGGATCAGTGTCCCGAGACTAGCGGCTTTTCACATTGTAGGTGACAGCGCCAAGTGTATATCCCCATATCCATTTTTCCGTGTAGAGGTGGCTGGTCTAAAACAATGTGATTTGCGTCATTTAGCTGCACCCCCCTGCACACAATCACAAATCCCAGGTATTATCTGCTCATCCTGCCCCCGTCACTAGGAGAATAAGATGCACTCTTCCGGTGGTGCAGGGGACTACCTGAAGTCTTTCCTTAGTCTCCCGGATACTGCGGGAGACTAAGCAAGTATGACACACACATATGAATAATACACATAAACAGATATCATAAACATACATATACTGTATCACACACATAAAGTACATATATCACACAAAAATATAACACACAAATGCATATACTGCACACAGGGGCGGTTTGGGATCGAAAACCAGCCCAGGAAATTTATGGAAGCAGCCTTAATAGGGGTGGGGTCTTTTGAGGGGGTGGAGTCTGGCAAGTGGGCAGGATTACTGCTCAGTAGGCCTGATTATAAGCAGGTATGGAAAGTGCGCGCCGCAAAATTTTAGGGCGTGACTCCGTGGGGAAGGGGCGTGGCCACATAATAGTGCCAATTCACATTACACCACACAGTAGTGCCGCTTATACACATTGCACCAGGTAGAACCTCCTATACCCACTGCGCAAGGTAGAGCATGTTATACATATTGCGCCAGATAGAGCATGTTCTACACTTTGCGCCAGGTAGAGCACGGTATACACTTTGTGCCAGGCAGAGCACATTATACACATTGTACCAGGTTAAGCACATTATACAATTTGCGCCAGGCAAAGCACATTATACACATTGCGCCAGGTAAAGCACATTATACACATTGCGCCAGATAAAGCACATTATACACATTTCACCAGGTAAAGCACGTTATACACTTATACATATATATATATATATATATATATATATATATATATATAACTGCAGCAGAGCCCGGCACTCCTGATAGACGTTACAACGGCCCCATTGCCATCCTAAAGAAGTTAGACAGGCAATTTGTTAGTGGCGGCACTCACCAGACTTATACACACAAATAAAGACACTGCACTACCACCAGCACAGTACTAACATTTCGGAGTTTAATCCTTCATCAGAGTACTCTGATGAAGAATTAAACTTTGAGACGTTAGTACTGTGCTGGTGGTAGTGCAGTGTCTTTATTTGTGTGTATAAGTCTGGTGAGTGCCGCCACTAACAAATTGCCATATATATATATATATATATATATATATATATATATATCTATGGAATCAGTACGCGATACCGCCGGACGGAATGCCGGCGGTCGGAATACCGGCACGGGGATCCCGACCGGCACAATCCCGACGGGGAAGAGCGCAACGCAGCCCCTTGTGGGCTCGCTGCGCTCGCCACACTGCGGGCATGGTGCCTCGCTACGCTCGGCACACTAATTTATTCTCCCTCTATGGGTATCGTGGACACCCACAGAGGGAGAATATGTCGGGATTGTGCCGGTCGGGATCCCGGTGTCGGTATTCCGACCGCCGGGATTACTTCCCGCGGGATCTTGACCGCATCCCATATCTATATATATATGTATATATATGTGTATATATATATATACATATACATATACAGGTTGAGTATCCCTTATCCAAAATGCTTGGGACCAGTGGTATTTTGGATATGGGATTTTTCTGTATTTTGGAATAATTGCATACCATAGTGAGATATCATGGTGATGGGACCTAAGTCTAAGCACAGAATGCATTTATGTTTCATATACACCTTATACACACACAGCCTGAAGGTCATTTTAGACAATATTTTTTATAACTTTGTGCATTAAACAAAGTGTGTCTACAACATTCACACAATTCATTTATGTTTCATATACACCTTATACACACAGCCTAAAGGCCATTTAATACAATATTTTTAATAACTTTGTGTATTAAACAAAGTTTGTGTACATTGAGCCATCAAAAAATAAATGTTTCACTATCTCACTCTCACTCAAAAAAGTCCGTATTTCGGAATATTCCGTATTTCGGAATATTTGGATATGGGATACTCAACCTGTATAATATATAAAATACAGAATTGAAGAAAACTGCGGCACTCCGAATGATGAAAAAAGTTTTAAATCGTAATAAAGAACATGACAGCATGTGGTGGGCTGACGTTTCGGTACTCGCAGGTACCGTTTTCAAAGCCCCGTGCGGAAAGACAAACAGGGCTTTGAAAACGGTACCTGCGATTACCGAAACGTCAGCCCACCACATGCTGTCATGTTCTTTATTACGATTTAAAACTTTTTTCATCATTCGGAGTGCCGCAGTTTTCTTCAATTCTGCATAATATCTGTACTGAAGGCACCCTTCAATAACTGATTTACAGCACAGAGTGCGGGCTCACCCACAAGCAATAATATATAAAATATATATATTATACATATATACTATATAAAATATATATGATGCAGCAGGCAGGCACACTATATAATTATTAAATGTGGTACAGTAGCGTAGACAGTACTTACTGACTGTCACACAACTGATGTGTGACGCAGTCAGAATTGGCTGGTTGCCGCCAGTAGTGACTGATGTCAGTAGCGACTGATGGCTCGGCTCTACAAAGCATTATGGGGAGGAGGGGCTGCTGTACTGCGCAGCAGCTCCGATGGCGGCCATTTCTTAAATGCTTCACTGAGCTTCTGCGCAGAAGCTTCAGTTAACGCGATCGTGGCTGGCGGCGGACTGCATAGGGGGTGACGGCTAGCCAATGAGGGGACGCTGGACTGGCCAAACAGAATCCGGTCCGGCGTCCCGGCATACCAATCCTCCTCTGACTGCATATACAGTATATTACACACAAACATATAATATACACATATAGATATAATGCACATTCATATAATACACATAAGCACATATCGCACACATACACATATATCACACCATACTTGACTACTTTGTTGTTTTCCTCTCCTGGAGTATCCTGGAGATGAGATGCAGGTGGGCGGGGCCGGGTTAGTCACATCATTATGCCCCGCCCACTCACTGAGAAAAATTGCCGCAATTTGGTACACATTTGCATAGGGGCAGTTCCAAAATAACGCAGTTTCATAGCAACATGTCACTAGGTCCCGCTCCCTTTATAAGGACTCTCGGATTCCCTATATTAAACTCCCCATTTTTCCCACTTCACTAGGAAGTGGGTGGAATGCAGGAGGTGTGCCACTCTTCTGGGGCTGCAGGGGACTACCCCAGAAATCGGGCAGGATCCGGGAGAGTAGACAAGTATGTATCACACACACACACACACACACACACACACAGTAGCGGATCTTGCCACGGGCAAGCAGGACTTTTGCCCGGGACGCCGCCTTCCGGAGGGCGCAGGGCGCCGCCTTCCGGAGGGCGCAGGGCGCCAGCCGGAGGGCGCCGCACCAGGGCAAGATCCGCTGCTGCTGTGCCCCCCGCTGCCCGCTGCCACTGTGAAGGGAAACTAGACGCGTATGCGTCTAGTTTCCCTTCGTGGAGAGGGCCTTTACTGTGCGGTGCGCGATGACGTCATCGCGCACCTAACATCATTTCAGTCTGTACAGGGGGCGTATATGACCACGCCCCCTGTATGAAGACACGCCCCATATTGTTGCCCGGGGCGCACAGCGCCCAAGAACCGGCCCTGTACACACACACACACACACACACACACACACACACACACACACACACACACACACACACACACAGTATATATCACACATATGCTCACATTTTGTATCTTGGCTGCATAGAACGCAGTATTTATTTTGGCCTTCCTGACCAATGTGCCTGTTCTCTTAGTATTTTACACTATGTCTTGTGTAGTTGGGGATTAAATTTGATGTTCAACAGATGTTGCCCATTATCTAACATACCCTCCTTTTCCTTCAAAATTATGTCATATATTGGCTTAAGTTGAGCCACGGCACACAGTTTGGGAACCACTGCGCTAACCTATTGGGCTCAGCAGAAGGAAATGCTTTAAACAGGACTTTGATTGTAGCGACATGCAGAACTGTAAGTATTGCTGCAATATTGTGGCACCTTCTCTTTCTGAGTGCTGGGATTAGGATTCTCTCACCCTTTCCTACCATGTAAACTGCTGTAGAAATGTCAGTTCTTGCTTGCAATATATGGTGAGCGCTAGGAAGACAGAATTACAGTAGATTCAGTGCACAAACGTTGTAGAACACTCTACACTTGCAGCATTTAGGTGTCGGATCCGAGTCTCCTTTAAAAGTCCCAACACACCAATAGCTCATGTATTAAACCAACCAACTAACTCAGTACCTACAGTAACTATCTTCTAAACCCTGTTAGAATATTTTGCTACACATCTTTAAAGAGGCCCAGGTGAAAAAGCCGATTTTCTGAAAGGATGATGAATGTACTGCATACAGTCAAAATGGGGGTCATTCTGACCCGTTCGTTCGCTGCTTATTGTCGCAGCCGAGCAAACGGGTCCCTACTGCGCATGCGCCGGCGCCGTAGTGCGCTGGCGCATGCCAGACGGCCGAAGGCCGTAGCAGGGCTGCGATCGCCTCTGCCTGATTGACAGGCAGAGGTGGTCGCTGGGCGGGAGGGGGCGGAACGGCGGCGTTTGGCCACCGTTTCGTGGGAGCGGTCCGGCCAACGCAGGCGTGGCCGGACCGAACGGGGGGCGGCCCGGGGAGCGATGAGTAGCTCCCGGCCAGCACTCTAAAGCTGCGCTGGCCAGGAGCTACTCTTGAAGTGCAAAGGCATCGCCGCTGTGCGATGCCTTTGCACTTTTGCGGGGGGGGGGCCGGCACTGACATGCGAGGCGGACTAGCCCTGTGCTGGGCGTACCCTCACATGTCAGTGTGAATGATCGTAGCTGTGCTAAATTTAGCACAGCTACGATCAACTCGGACTGACCCCCAATATTTCTACATCTGCTAATTGATGAATTGTTTCCCTCCCTCCGGGAACCATCACTATCTCCCCCAGTGTGGCTGATCCTAGTTGGAGCAAGATGTGGCATTTCCCATAAATGTAAACTTTGCCTGCATTTAGCATTCACAGATTACAGGGACAGAGCCTTGCAGAGGACAGTGCGATGCCGCCAAGGCCACAGTAGCGGACATCAGTACTTTGCGGCATGCGCGGCTACTCCGTCCACATCTGAATTACTGCAGGCCTAATATGTTTAATGCATCTATATGATGGAAGCATATTATGCTTTAAGAGTATAGTGATGCTTTTGAGACATCAGGCCATCATTAACTACTCGATGATGACTGGTGTTTTAATGTAAAAAAAAAAAAAAAGAAGAAGCTCCACAGCTTCTGACTGCCAGCCCCAGGCTCATGTGGCCCTTAATCAGGCCTTGTCCACACCACCCTGCAAAGGGCCTCCAATAAGGTTAAGCAGACACTCGGTTAGAGGCTCACAGTACAATGTCGCGTACACTCTAGATGGGGCTGATTCAGTTTCACCATCCGCACCTAGCATGGTGGGAGGTGTGACTGCAACTAATAATGATAGCGGCTGTGCTCACCTACAGAAGAGGGTGGCGGTGCAGTCACAGAGAGGGCACTGCCTTTGTACTGGATGCAGTGGTTCATTTGTGTAACCCCCAGTTCCTCTCTCCCATAACACTATCTATTCTTTATGCTAGGGGAAGGTACACTGGGCACATGGGTGGGTAGTGAGGTGCATGGGTATGAGGAGGTAGTGAGGTGCACAGGTATTAGGAGGTAGTGAGCTGCAGGGGTGTGGGAAGGGAGTGAGGTGCTGGGGTGTGAGAAGGAAGGAGGTAGTGAGGTGCACGTGTATGAGAGGGGAGTGAGGTACAGGGGTATGAGAAAGAAGGAGGGAGTGAGGTGCAGGGGTTTGAGAAGGAAGGAGGGAGGGAGTGAGGTGCAGGGGTATGAGGAGGGAGTGAGGTGCAGGGGTGTGAGAAGGAAGGAGGGAGTGAGGTGCAGGGGTATGAGAGGGGAGTGAGGTGCAGGGGTATGAGAAAGAAGGAGGGAGTGAGGTGGAGGGGTATGAGTAGGGAGTGAGGTGAAGGGGTGTGAAAAGGAAGGAGGGAGTGAGGTGCAGGGGTATGAGGAGGGAGTGAGGTGCAGGGGTATGAGTAGGGAGTGAGGTGCAAGGGTGTGAGAAGGAAGGAGGGAGTGACGTGCAGGGGTATGAGGAGGGAGTGAGGTGCAGGGGCATGAGAAAGAAGGAGGGAGTGAGGTGGAGGGGTATGAGTAGGGAGTGAGGTGCAGGGGTGTGAGAAGGAAGGAGGTAGTGAGGTGCACGGGTATGAGAGGGGAGTGAGGTGCAGGGGTATGAGAAAGAAGGAGGGAGTGAGGTGCAGGGGTATGTGGAGGGAGTGAGGTGCAGGGGTGTGAGAAGGAAGGAAGGAGTGAGGTGCAGGGGTATGTGGAGGGAGTGAGGTGCACGGGTATGAGGAGGTAGTGAGGTGCACAGGTTTTAGGAGGTAGTGAGCTGCAGGGGTGTGGGAAGGGAGTGAGGTGCTGGGGTGTGAGAAGGAAGGAGGTAGTGAGGTGCACGGGTATGAGAGGGGAGTGAGGTACAGGGGTATGAGAAAGGAGGGAGTGACGTGCAGTGGTATGAGGAGGGAGTGAGGTGCAGGGGTATGAGGAGGGAGTGAGGTGCAGGGGTGTGAGAAGGAAGGAGGTAGTGAGGTGCACGGGTATGAGAAGGGAGTGAGGTGCAGGGGTATAAGAAAGAAAGAGGGAGTGAGGTGCAGGGGTATGAGAAAGAAGGAGGGAGTGAGGTGCAGGGGTATGAGAAGGAAGGAGGTAGTGAGGTGCAGGAGTATGAGAAGGAAGGAGGTGGTGAGGTATGAGGAGGAAGTGAGGTGCAGGGGTATGAGAAGGAAGGAGTTAGTGAGGTGCAGGGGTATGAGTAAGAAGGAGGAAGAGAGGTACAGTGTCAAGAGATGGAAGGAGGGAGTGAGGTGCAGGGGTGTGAGAACGAAGGAAGGAGTGAGGTGCAGGGGTATGTGGAGGGAGTGAGGTGCACGGGTATGAGGAGGTAGTGAGGTGCACAGGTTTTAGGAGGTAGTGAGCTGCAGGGGTGTGGGAAGGGAGTGAGGTGCTGGGGTGTGAGAAGGAAGGAGGTAGTGAGGTGCACGGGTATGAGAGGGGAGTGAGGTACAGGGGTATGAGAAAGAAGGAGGGAGTGACGTGCAGGGGTATGAGGAGGGAGTGAGGTGCAGGGGTATGAGGAGGGAGTGAGGTGCAGGGGTGTGAGAAGGAAGGAGGTAGTGAGGTGCACGGGTATGAGAAGGGAGTGAGGTGCAGGGGTATAAGAAAGAAAGAGGGAGTGAGGTGCAGGGGTATGAGAAAGAAGGAGGGAGTGAGGTGCAGGGGTATGAGAAGGAAGGAGGTAGTGAGGTGCAGGAGTATGAGAAGGAAGGAGGTGGTGAGGTATGAGGAGGAAGTGAGGTGCAGGGGTATGAGAAGGAAGGAGTTAGTTAGGTGCAGGGGTATGAGAGGGGAGTGAGGTACAGGAGTATGAGAAAGAAGGAGGGAGTGACGTGCAGGGGTATGAGGAGGGAGTGAGGTGCAGGGGTATGAGGAGGGAGTGAGGTGCAGGGGTGTGAGAAGGAAGGAGGTAGTGAGGTGCACGGGTATGAGAAGGGAGTGAGGTGCAGGGGTATAAGAAAGAAAGAGGGAGTGAGGTGCAGGGGTATGAGAAAGAAGGATGGAGTGAGGTGCAGGGGTATGAGAAGGAAGGAGGTAGTGAGGTGCAGGAGTATGAGAAGGAAGGAGGTGGTGAGGAATGAGGAGGAAGTGAGGTGCAGGGGTATGAGAAGGAAGGAGTTAGTTAGGTGCAGGGGTATGAGTAAGAAGGAGGAAGAGAGGTACAGTGTCAAGAGATGGAAGGAGGGAGTGAGGTGCAGGGGTGAGAGATGGATAGAGGGAGTGAAAAGTGCAGGGCGAAAGAATGATAGAGGGTATGAGAGGCATAGGGGGTAAGTAAGGGAAGGAGGAAGTAAAAGTAGCAGGGGTGACACGTGAGACATTTAGAAAAGCTGAATTAAAACAGATACTGCATGGGGAAGAGGATGATGAATACAGGTTAGATAACTATATAATATGGTTTCTTTAATACTATAAACTGATTTTACTTTATCAAAATCCCTATAGTTTCTGGGATTCTAGGTATGCCCCAGATCCCCGGCCGTTCTATTTAATTTTCGACACCCCCACTTCTAAGTTCCCACTTGGACCACTACATACAACAACAGAGTACTCGATCCTGCACTCTTATTATAGTTGTCCGGGCTGGACTGAAGGGGGGATACACAGGCAGCTCCGTCAGAGGCTAGACCATCTGAGTGATATTGTGTGCGCTACCCTGCAGCTGTGGCACAAGGGTGGATACTGGAGTTATGGCCTCTATCTTTCTTGGCTTCTTCTTCTCACACAGGCTTTGGGGGACCCGCCTCCTATGGCTGAGGGAGCAGGTTCTCTGAGCAACTGCAGGCTGCAGTAAATAGCAAAAGCAAAACCCAGATCAGGTACAAGTGGTGAGTGGGGCTGGAGGGAGGGGTGTTATAATGGGGGTATATTATTAATACACCATGCAGATTACGTACTGTATAAACTGTAATATTATCAGTTATAGTATATATAGTGAGTGCCAACTACCTCCTCCCACTAGTGATTAATTCAAGGCTGTGTCCTGGCCCTGTCCCCTCTGTCCTTCCCCTTCCACCTCTATCTTGTCCCCTCTGTCCTGCCCCTTCCATCTCTATCCTGTCCCCTCTGTCCTGCCCCTGTCCCCACTGTTTTGGCCCCTTTGTCCTGGTCCTTTCACTCTGTCCTGGTCCCGTCCCTGTCACCTCTGTTCTGTCCCTCTTTCCTGCCTCTGTCACCTCTGTACTGGCCCCTCTGTCCTGCCCCTGTCACCTCTGTCCTGGTCCTATCACCTCTGTCCTGCCCCTGTCACCTCTGTCCTGGTCCTATCACCTCTGTCCTGAACCCTCTTTCCTGTCCCTGTCACCTCTGTCCTAGTCCTGTCATTTCTGTCCTGTCCCTCTCCACTCAGTCCTGGTCCTGGCCCCTCTGTCCTAGTCCTTCTGTCCTGGTCCTGTCACCTCTGTCCCTGCCACTATTGTTCTGGTCCTGGAACTTCTGTCCTGTCCCTGTCCCCTCTATTCTTGTCCTGTCACCTCTGTCCTTGTCCCTACTGTCCTGGTCCTGTCACCTCTGTACTGTTGGATGGAAAGTTAGAAGGTATCTTGAGAACAGTGAAGTACTTAGGAAAGAATCGAGAGGGGGAAGTGGGAAAGTAAAGAGGGGTATATTTATTATAGTTCATATCTTTGTTAAGAAAGTGTTCCTGTTATACAGCAATAAACCCTGCCAGAGGAATTGTATTTAAGAATGATTCTCTGGATGTTGATGGCAGGGAAAGCTTAAAGAAAAAAAGCTACTATGCTATGCTATTGCTGCAGGCGGCGTCTATAGAAAGCAGATGCCTCCTGATAGTTTAGCAGATCCGAAAGCAGTTTCGGATCACCATCGTGACCATCGGTTACGAAGTTAGCGATGGCGGCAGCAGTAGGAATGGACAGTCTGAGTAAGCTGAAGTGAGCGCTATCACAGGACTCGTTCTGCACATGTGCAGATCCATAACAATTTGGGAGTTGTATGCAGAGTTTGCGTACAACTCTGAATAGCCCCATACTCCATTGTTTCAGTAGCTGGCTACTCTCTCCCAATATACCAGATAGATGGTGAATCCAGTTAGTAGATCTATAGAAAGCGGTAGGCTAAAAAGCAATGCACATTGTGCTTTGACTGGCAGGAACTCAGCAAAGCAAGGAAAGCTAAGCTTACTGCTGTTTGCTAAATACATGATGCAGGCCACACAAACCCACAGAACTGGTTACACACCCTGCAGCGGCATAAAATAGGTCCTTCATAAATTTCAGCTCCAAGCCCATGTGGACCTTAATCTGGCACTGCGCCGAGGGAAGCCAGGGAACAGGGACCTTACAGCAGACGCTGCCCGCCCGGATAGCCTGGGCAAGAACCTGCTGCTGGTGGTGCTCTGCCTGATGTTTGGAGTGGAGGTTGGCTTTGAATTTGCCACCAAATCTGTCATATACCTGCTGAACCCCTGTCATGTGGTCACCATGCTGCAGGTAATGCTAATTATACAGTAATGATGCACCCACACATATGATTAGCATGTCACCACTGTTGCAGTATGCTGAGAAGCTAGGGGCGCCAAACTGAAATTATATCTTGCCCCCCCAACCTAAAAACGTTCTGATGCCCGTGACCACTGCCATACTGTACAACATGTATTATACAATAATTGTTAATGTGAAAAAATGATGTAGTTCTCATAGCGGCCAGTGGAACCCAGGAGGCCCTCTAAGCATGGCAGGAGGACATCGTAGTTATGAGGTGCCCCACCAACCTGCTTGCTCTGAAAAATTATTCTTCGCCAGTATGGTCTAGAGATGGTCATCCAGCATTGATATTCAGCATCATTGATGGCCATTGATGTGGGCTTCTGTGGGGGTTTTCCACTCATCCCATCTATGGCAAAATTTCCGTGTTTTCCTGCCATGAATGTTTGCCAAAAAAGCGATTCAAGGAAACATTTTAATAGAAGTGACTAGCTGAATACCCGTGCTTCGCTAACCGTGCTTCGCTATGGAATTTCAAGTATAATCACAAAGAGATGAAGGGCCTAATTCAGACCTGATCACTGCAGTGCGTTTTCGCACAGCAGCTGATTAGGTCTGAACTGCGCATGCCAGACAGCCGATGGCCATCTCAGCCCTGTAATCGCCTCTGCCTGATTGACAGGCAGAGGCGGTCGCTGGGCAGGCCGGCGGCATTTGGCCCGCCGCTTTAGAGGTGTGGTCTGGGCAACGCAGGCATGCCCGGACCGCGCGGGGCCGGGCTGCGGCGGCTGCGTGATGCCACACACAGCCGCTGCGACCCGAACAGCGACGAGTAGCTCCCTGCCAGCGCTGGTAGGGAGCTACTCGTCAAGTACAAAAGCATTGCCGCTGTGCGATGCTTTTGTACTTGTGCGGCGGGGCAGAGCCAGACATGCAGGGTGGACTAGCCCTGTGCTGGGCGTCCTCTCGCATGTCTGTGTAACTGATCGTAGATGTGCTAAATTTAGCACATCTACGGTCAGGTTTGAATTAGGCCCGAAAAGCGCTGGTATTTAAGAAAATGTAATCTGTAGTCTCTGGGTGGAATTCAAATGTTTGAAAAGTCGGTTGTGTGTCTGTTTTTTTCTGTCTATTAGATAGGAAAAAACAGACACTCAATTGACTTATCAAACAATATATATATATATATATATATATATATATATCAGGGACGTGCGGTGAGCTAATTGGCTCAGGAGGCACTGGCTAACACCAGAGCCAGATTTACACTAGAGATGAGCGGGTTCGGTTTCTTTGAATCCGAACCCGCACGAACTTCACTTTTTTTTCCACGGGTCCGAGCGACTCGGATCTTCCCGCCTTGCTCGGTTAACCCGAGCGCGCCCGAACGTCATCATGACGCTGTCGGATTCTCGCGAGGCTCGGATTCTATCGCGAGACTCGGATTCTATATAAGGAGCCGCGCGTCGCCGCCATTTTCACTCGTGCATTGAGATTGATAGGGAGAGGACGTGTCTGGCGTCCTCTCCATTAGAATAGAGATAGATAGATTAGATAGAGAGAGATTGTGCAGAGTCGCAGACAGAGTTAGTTTACCACAGTCAGTGACCAGTGCAGTTGCTAGTTAACTTTTATTTAATATAAATATCCGTTCACTTCTCTCTGCTATATCCGTTCTCTGCCTGAAAAAAAAAACGATACACAGCACAGTCAGTCACACAGTGTGACTCAGTCTGTGTGCACTCAGCTCAGCCCAGTGTGCTGCACAGTCATCAATGTATAAATTAAAAGCTTATAATTAATTGTGGGGGAGACTGGGGAGCACTGCAGGTTGTTAGCAGGAGCCAGGAGTACAATTATATTAATTAACAGTGCACACTTTTGCTGCAGGAGTGGTGACCAGTGCCTGACCACCAGTATAGTATTGTTGTATACTACTAATATCTCTTTAAATATCAACCAGTCTATATTAGCAGCAGACACAGTACAGTGCGGTAGTTCACGGCTGTGGCTACCTCTGTGTCGGCACACGGCAGGCAGTCCGTCCGACCAGAATTGTATTATTTATTATTATATACCTACCACCTAACCGTGGTTTTTTTTTCATTCTTTATACCGTCATAGTGTCATCCTAATTGTTACGAGTATACTACTATCTCTTTATCAACCAGTGTACAGTGCGGTAGTTCACGGCTGTGGCTACCTCTGTGTCGGCACACGGCAGGCAGTCCGTCCGACCAGAATTGTATTATTTATTATTATATACCTACCACCTAACCGTGGTTTTTTTTTCATTCTTTATACCGTCATAGTGTCATCCTAATTGTTACGAGTATACTACTATCTCTTTATCAACCAGTGTACAGTGCGGTAGTTCACGGCTGTGGCTACCTCTGTGTCGGCACACGGCAGGCAGTCCGTCCGACCAGAATTGTATTATTTATTATTATATACCTACCACCTAACCGTGGTTTTTTTTTCATTCTTTATACCGTCATAGTGTCATCCTAATTGTTACGAGTATACTACTATCTCTTTATCAACCAGTGTACAGTGCGGTAGTTCACGGCTGTGGCTACCTCTGTGTCGGCACACGGCAGGCAGTCCGTCCGACCAGAATTGTATTATTTATTATTATATACCTACCACCTAACCGTGGTTTTTTTTTCATTCTTTATACCGTCATAGTGTCATCCTAATTGTTACGAGTATACTACTATCTCTTTATCAACCAGTGTACAGTGCGGTAGTTCACGGCTGTGGCTACCTCTGTGTCGGCACACGGCAGGCAGTCCGTCCGACCAGAATTGTATTATTTATTATTATATACCTACCACCTAACCGTGGTTTTTTTTTCATTCTTTATACCGTCATAGTGTCATCCTAATTGTTACGAGTATACTACTATCTCTTTATCAACCAGTGTACAGTGCGGTAGTTCACGGCTGTGGCTACCTCTGTGTCGGCAGTCGGCAGGCAGTCCGTCCATCCATAATTGTATTATTATTATAATATATACCACCTAACCGTGGTTTTTTTTTTCATTCTTTATACCGTCGTCATAGTGTCATACTAGTTGTTACGAGTATACTACTATCTCTTTATCAACCAGTGTACAGTGCGGTAGTTCACGGCTGTGGCTACCTCTGTGTCGGCAGTCGGCAGGCAGTCCGTCCATCCATAATTGTATTATTATTATAATATATACCACCTAACCGTGGTTTTTTTATACCACCTAACCGTGGCAGTCCGTCCATAATTGTATACTAGTATCCAATCCATCCATCTCCATTGTTTACCTGAGGTGCCTTTTAGTTCTGCCTATAAAATATGGAGAACAAAAAAGTTGAGGTTCCAAAATTAGGGAAAGATCAAGATCCACTTCCACCTCGTGCTGAAGCTGCTGCCACTAGTCATGGCCGAGACGATGAAATGCCAGCAACGTCGTCTGCCAAGGCCGATGCCCAATGTCATAGTACAGAGCATGTCAAATCCAAAACACCAAATATCAGAAAAAAAAGGACTCCAAAACCTAAAATAAAATTGTCGGAGGAGAAGCGTAAACTTGCCAATATGCCATTTACCACACGGAGTGGCAAGGAACGGCTGAGGCCCTGGCCTATGTTCATGGCTAGTGGTTCAGCTTCACATGAGGATGGAAGCACTCAGCCTCTCGCTAGAAAACTGAAAAGACTCAAGCTGGCAAAAGCACCGCAAAGAACTGTGCGTTCTTTGAAATCCCAAATCCACAAGGAGAGTCCAATTGTGTCGTTTGCGATGCCTGACCTTCCCAACACTGGACGTGAAGAGCATGCGCCTTCCACTATTTGCATGCCCCCTGCAAGTGCTGGAAGGAGCACCCGCAGTCCAGTTCCTGATAGTCAGATTGAAGATGTCAGTGTTGAAGTACACCAGGATGAGGAGGATATGGGTGTTGCTGGCGCTGGGGAGGAAATTGACCAGGAGGATTCTGATGGTGAGGTGGTTTGTTTAAGTCAGGCACCCGGGGAGACACCTGTTGTCCGTGGGAGGAATATGGCCGTTGACATGCCAGGTGAAAATACCAAAAAAATCAGCTCTTCGGTGTGGAGGTATTTCACCAGAAATGCGGACAACAGGTGTCAAGCCGTGTGTTCCCTTTGTCAAGCTGTAATAAGTAGGGGTAAGGACGTTAACCACCTCGGAACATCCTCCCTTATACGTCACCTGCAGCGCATTCATAATAAGTCAGTGACAAGTTCAAAAACTTTGGGTGACAGCGGAAGCAGTCCACTGACCAGTAAATCCCTTCCTCTTGTAACCAAGCTCACGCAAACCACCCCACCAACTCCCTCAGTGTCAATTTCCTCCTTCCCCAGGAATGCCAATAGTCCTGCAGGCCATGTCACTGGCAAGTCTGACGAGTCCTCTCCTGCCTGGGATTCCTCCGATGCATCCTTGCGTGTAACGCCTACTGCTGCTGGCGCTGCTGTTGTTGCCGCTGGGAGTCGATGGTCATCCCAGAGGGGAAGTCGTAAGCCCACTTGTACTACTTCCAGTAAGCAATTGACTGTTCAACAGTCCTTTGCGAGGAAGATGAAATATCACAGCAGTCATCCTACTGCAAAGCGGATAACTGAGTCCTTGACAACTATGTTGGTGTTAGACGTGCGTCCGGTATCCGCCGTTAGTTCACAGGGAACTAGACAATTTATTGAGGCAGTGTGCCCCCGTTACCAAATACCATCTAGGTTCCACTTCTCTAGGCAGGCGATACCGAGAATGTACACGGACGTCAGAAAAAGACTCACCAGTGTCCTAAAAAATGCAGTTGTACCCAATGTCCACTTAACCACGGACATGTGGACAAGTGGAGCAGGGCAGGCTCAGGACTATATGACTGTGACAGCCCACTGGGTAGATGTATGGACTCCCGCCGCAAGAACAGCAGCGGCGGCACCAGTAGCAGCATCTCGCAAACGCCAACTCTTTCCTAGGCAGGCTACGCTTTGTATCACCGCTTTCCAGAATACGCACACAGCTGAAAACCTCTTACGGCAACTGAGGAAGATCATCGCGGAATGGCTTACCCCAATTGGACTCTCCTGTGGATTTGTGGCATCGGACAACGCCAGCAATATTGTGTGTGCATTAAATATGGGCAAATTCCAGCACGTCCCATGTTTTGCACATACCTTGAATTTGGTGGTGCAGAATTTTTTTAAAAACGACAGGGGCGTGCAAGAGATGCTGTCGGTGGCCAGAAAAATTGCGGGACACTTTCGGCGTACAGGCACCACGTACAGAAGACTGGAGCACCACCAAAAACTACTGAACCTGCCCTGCCATCATCTGAAGCAAGAAGTGGTAACGAGGTGGAATTCAACCCTCTATATGCTTCAGAGGTTGGAGGAGCAGCAAAAGGCCATTCAAGCCTATACAATTGAGCACGATATAGGAGATGGAATGCACCTGTCTCAAGTGCAGTGGAGAATGATTTCAACGTTGTGCAAGGTTCTGATGCCCTTTGAACTTGCCACACGTGAAGTCAGTTCAGACACTGCCAGCCTGAGTCAGGTCATTCCCCTCATCAGGCTTTTGCAGAAGAAGCTGGAGGCATTGAAGAAGGAGCTAACACGGAGCGATTCCGCTAGGCATGTGGGACTTGTGGATGCAGCCCTTAATTCGCTTAACAAGGATTCACGGGTGGTCAATCTGTTGAAATCAGAGCACTACATTTTGGCCACCGTGCTCGATCCTAGATTTAAAGCCTACCTTGGATCTCTCTTTCCGGCAGACACAGGTCTGCTGGGGTTGAAAGACCTGCTGGTGACAAAATTGTCAAGTCAAGCGGAACGCGACCTGTCAACATCTCCTCCTTCACATTCTCCCGCAACTGGGGGTGCGAGGAAAAGGCTCAGAATTCCGAGCCCACCCGCTGGCGGTGATGCAGGGCAGTCTGGAGCGACTGCTGATGCTGACATCTGGTCCGGACTGAAGGACCTGACAACGATTACGGACATGTCGTCTACTGTCACTGCATATGATTCTCTCAACATTGATAGAATGGTGGAGGATTATATGAGTGACCGCATCCAAGTAGGCACGTCACACAGTCCGTACTTATACTGGCAGGAAAAAGAGGCAATTTGGAGGCCCTTGCACAAACTGGCTTTATTCTACCTAAGTTGCCCTCCCACAAGTGTGTACTCCGAAAGAGTGTTTAGTGCCGCCGCTCACCTTGTCAGCAATCGGCGTACGAGGTTACATCCAGAAAATGTGGAGAAGATGATGTTCATTAAAATGAATTATAATCAATTCCTCCGCGGAGACATTGACCAGCAGCAATTGCCTCCACAAAGTACACAGGGAGCTGAGATGGTGGATTCCAGTGGGGACGAATTGATAATCTGTGAGGAGGGGGATGTACACGGTGATATATCGGAGGGTGAAGATGAGGTGGACATCTTGCCTCTGTAGAGCCAGTTTGTGCAAGGAGAGATTAATTGCTTCTTTTTTGGGGGGGGTCCAAACCAACCCGTCATATCAGTCACAGTCGTGTGGCAGACCCTGTCACTGAAATGATGGGTTGGTTAAAGTGTGCATGTCCTGTTTTGTTTATACAACATAAGGGTGGGTGGGAGGGCCCAAGGATAATTCCATCTTGCACCTCTTTTTTCTTTTCTTTTTCTTTGCATCATGTGCTGATTGGGGAGGGTTTTTTGGAAGGGACATCCTGCGTGACACTGCAGTGCCACTCCTAGATGGGCCCGGTGTTTGTGTCGGCCACTAGGGTCGCTAATCTTACTCACACAGCTACCTCATTGCGCCTCTTTTTTTCTTTGCGTCATGTGCTGTTTGGGGAGGGTTTTTTGGAAGGGACATCCTGCGTGACACTGCAGTGCCACTCCTAGATGTGCCCGGTGTTTGTGTCGGCCACTAGGGTCGCTAATCTTACTCACACAGTCAGCTACCTCATTGCGCCTCTTTTTTTCTTTGCGTCATGTGCTGTTTGGGGAGGGTTTTTTGGAAGGGCCATCCTGCGTGACACTGCAGTGCCACTCCTAGATGGGCCCGGTGTTTGTGTCGGCCACTAGGGTCGCTTATCTTACTCACACAGCGACCTCGGTGCAAATTTTAGGACTAAAAATAATATTGTGAGGTGTGATGTGTTCAGAATAGGCTGAAAATGAGTGTAAATTATGTTTTTTGAGGTTAATAATACTTTGGGATCAAAATTACCCCCAAATTCTATGATTTAAGCTGTTTTTTAGGGTTTTTTTAAAAAAACACCCGAATCCAAAACACACCCGAATCCGACAAAAAAAATTCGGTGAGGTTTTGCCAAAACGCGGTCGAACCCAAAACACGGCCGCGGAACCGAACCCAAAACCAAAACACAAAACCCGAAAAATTTCCGGCGCTCATCTCTAATTTACACACAATTGGGCAGATGTATTAAGTATGGAGAAGGGATAAACCAGTGATAAGTGCAAGGTGATACCGCACCAGCCAATCATTACGGATTTGAAAAATGACAGTTGGGAGCTGATTGGCTGGTACATTATCACCTTGCACTTATCACTGCTTTATCACTTCTTTATCCCTTCTCCAGGCTTAATACATCTGCCCCAATATATGAGCCAAAGGGTACATCTGGGCATTATACACAGGTGCAGCAGTATAAACTCCGGGAAATTTTGTGAGTTTTGATCAGAGATGTGCGTAAAAGATAGGCAGGGGGGGAACTGCCTCACCTGCCATAGACATTTTACTCCAGAGTTTTGGCTATAAAAATTATTAGAATAATGCAAAGAAGATATTTCAAACATATTCTTTTTATTTTTCATATACTTTATACAGTAAAAACTCTGGCACAAACCAGGGCCGTCTTTTCGTATAGGCTCAATGGGCTCTTGTCCAAGGGCCTCAGGAGTATAAGGGCCCTAGGCTTATAGCTGAGGTTTCTCTCTTTCCAGGGGTACCAGATTTTTTTAAATCGGCGCTGGGGAAATGGAGATATCCAACTTGAAAGCAGTGGTCCCCATCCAAGCTGTTAATTGCTCTTCCCAGCCAGATATCTCGGGTTCTGTCTGATTTAAGTTTTTCTGAGGGTATAATCCAAAAGCTGTGACTCTCTCCTTTTGGTGGACATTGGCAGCTTGTCTCTACTATGCCTGGAACTAGAGATATCAGCCTTCAAGCAGCTGGTCCCTGCTCCAGCTCCACACGCCTGGTATGCAGTTTTATATTTTCATTGGTGAATTGCTCTGGCTTCTGAATTCTGATCCCCAAGTCCCCAGTACCTCCCAAAAGGTGGGGCTCTCTAGTTAAGAAAATAAGAATTTACTCACCGGTAATTCTATTTCTCGTAGTCCGTAGTGGATGCTGGGTACTTCGTAAGGACCATGGTGTATAGACGGGCTCCGCAGGAGACTGGGCACTCTTAAAAGAAAGATTAGGTACTATATCTGGTGTGCACTGGCTCCTCCCTCTATGCCCCTCCTCCAGACCTCAGTTAGGGAAACTGTGCCCGGAAGAGCTGACATTACTAGGAAAGGATTTGGAATCCAGGGTAAGACTCATACCAGCCACACCAATCACACCGTACAACTCGTGATAACTATACCCAGTTAACAGTATGAACAATAACTGAGCCTCTCTCAACAGATGGCTCATACAATAACCCTTTAGTTAAGCAATAACTATATACATGTATTGCAGAGAGTCCGCACTTGGGACGGGCTCCCAGCATCCACTACGGACTACGAGAAATAGAATTACCGGTGAGTAAATTCTTATTTTCTCTGACGTCCTAGTGGATGCTGGGTACTCCGTAAGGACCATGGGGATTATACCAAAGCTCCCAAACGGGCGGGAGAGTGCGGATGACTCTGCAGCACCGAATGAGCAAACTCAAGGTCCTCCTCAGCCAGGGTATCAAACTTGTAGAATTTTGCAAACGTGTTTGAACCCGACCAAGTAGCAGCTCGGCAAAGTTGTAAAGCCGAGACCCCTCGGGCAGCCGCCCAAGAAGAGCTCACCTTCCTTGTGGAATGGGCTTTTACTGATTTAGGATGCGGCAGTCCAGCCGCAGAATGTGCAAGCTGAATCGTGCTACAGATCCAGCGAGCAATAGTCTGCTTTGAAGCAGGAGCACCCAGCTTGTTGGGTGCATGCAGGATAAATAGCGAGTCAGTTTTTCTGACTCTAGCCGTCCTGGAAACATAAAGTTTCAGGGCCCGGACTACGTCCAGCAACTTGGAATCCTCCAAGTCCCTAGTAGCCGCAGGCACCACAATAGGTTGGTTCAAATGAAACGATGATACCACCTTAGGGAGAAATTGGGGACGAGTCCTCCATTCTGCCCTTTCCATATGGAAGATCAGATATGGGCTTTTACATGACAAAGCCGCCAATTCTGACACACGCCTAGTCCAAGCTAAGGCCAAAAGCATGACCACTTTCCACGTGAGATATTTTAGCTCCACGGTCTTAAGTGGCTCAAACCAGTGGGATTTTAGGAATCCAACACACGTTAAGATCCCAAGGTGCTACTGGAGGCACAAAAGGGGCTGAATATGCAGCACCCCTGTAACAACGACCGAACTTCAGGCAGTGAAGCCAGTTCTTTTTGAGAGAAAAAGGGATAGGGCCGAAATCTTGGCCTTTATGGATCCTAATTTTAGGCCCATAGTCACTCCTGACTGTAGGAAGTGCAGGAATCGACCCCCCTGGAATTCCTCTGTAGGGCCTTCCCGGCCACACACCAAGCAACCTATTTTCGCCATATACAGTGAAAAAGTCTTGCTGTCACGTCTTTCCTAGCCTTTATCAGCGTAGGAATAACTGCACCCGGAATGCCCTTTTCCGCTAGGATCCGGCGTTCAACCGCCATGCCGTCCAACGCAGCCGCGGTAAGTCTTGGATCAGACAGGGTCCCTGTTGCAACATGTCCTGACTGAGAGGCAGAGGCCATGGGTCCTCTGAGAGCATTTCTTGCAGTTCCGGGTACCGAGTCCTTCTTGGCCAATCCGGAGCAAAGAATATTGTTCACACTCCTCCGTTTATTACAATTCTCAGCCCTTGGGTCTGAGAGGAAGAGGAGGGAATATATAGACCGACTGGAACACCCACGGTGTTACTAGTGCGACCACAGCTATCGCCTGAGAGTCCCTTGACCCAGCGTAAAACGTTTTTTATCTTTTTATTGAGGTGGGACGCCATGTAGTCCACCTGAGGCAGTTTCCATCAATTTGCAAAACTGCGTGAAGACTTCCTGATGAAGTCACCACTTTCCCGGGTGGAGGTCGTGTCCACTCCCGGAATGAACACTGCTGACAGTGCGCTTACTTGATTCTCCGCCCAGTGAAGAATTCTGGTGGCTTCTACCCTTGCCACCCTGCTCCTTGTGCCGCCCTGGCGGTTTACATGAGCCCCTGCGGTTTGACTGGATCAGAACCGGTTGGTCGCGAAGCAGGAACTCCGCTTGACTTAGGGCGTTGTATATGGCCCTTAGTTCCAGGATATTGATGTGAAGGCAAGTCTGTTGGCTTGACCACAAACCTTGGAATTTTCTTCCCTGTGTAACTGCCCCCCACCCTCGGAGGCTTGCATCCGTGGTCACCAGGACCCAGTCCTGAATGCCGAATCTGCGGCCCTCGAGAAGGTGAGCACTCCGCAGCCACCACAGGAGAGACACCCTGGCCCTGGGGGATAGGGTGATTAACCGATGCATCTGAAGATGTGATCCGGACCACTTGTCCAGTAAGTTCCATTGTCCTTGCATGGAACCAGCCGAAGGGGATGGCCTCGTATGATGCCATCATCCTTCCCAGGACTCGAGTGCAGTGATGCACTGACACCTGTTTTGGTTTTCAATAGATTCCTGACCAGTGTCATGAGCTCCTGAGCTCTCTCTATCGGGAGATAAACCCTCTTCTGGTCTGTGTCTAGGATCATGCCTAGGCGAGGCAGATGAGCTGTAGGAACCAACTGCGACTTCGGAATATATAGAATCCAGTCGTGTTGCCGTTTCACTTCCAGAGAAGGTGATACGCTGTCCAGCAACTGCTCTCTTGATCTCGCTTTTATGAGGAGATCATCCAAGTATGTGATAATAGTGACACCTTGCTTCCGCAGGAGCACCATCATATCCGCCATTACCTTGGTGAAATTGGTAATGACAATCCCGTACCGCAATTCTGAGGTACGCCTGATGAGGTGGATAAATGGGGACACGAAGGTATGCATCCCTTATGTCCCGATTCATTTCAGGCTTGCAATGACCGCTCTTAGCGATTCCATCTTGAACCTGAACCTTTTCAGGTATATGTTCAGGGATTTTAATTCAATAAGGGTCTAACCGAACCGTCTGGTTTCGGGATTATAACATGGTCGAATAATAACACCCTCTTGTTGAAGGAGGAGACCCTTGACCACCACCTGTTGAAGATACAATTTACGAATTGCAGTTAACACTGGCTCCCTCTCTTGGGGGGAAGCCCGCCGGGCCCTCGGTGAGGGGGCATCTTCTCACAGTCCAGCCTGTATCCCTGCGATACAATTTCTATTGCCCAGGGATCTAACAGGGAGTGAACCCACTTGTGGCTGAACTTACGAAGGCGTGTCCCCACCGGGCCTAGCTCCGCCTGTGGAGCCCCAGGGACATGCGGTGGATTTTTGTAGAGCCCGGGGAGGACTTCTGTTCCTGGGGACTAGCAGTGTTGTACAGCTTCTTTCCTCTGCCCCCGGCTCTGACAAGAAAGGACGCACCTCAGACTTTCTTGTTTCTTTATTCGAAAAGCTGCATTTAATAATGTCGTGCTCTCCTAGGCTGTGCAGGAATATAAGGCAAAATATCAGAATTACCAGCTATAGCTGTGGAGACCAGGCCCGAGAACCTTTCTCCAAACAATCCTCAGCCTTCCATATGCCTCTTAAGTCGGCATCATCTGTCCAATGTATATTCTACAGGACACGTCAAGCAGAAATCGACATAGCTTTTGTCTCTAAGACCCAGTATACTCATGTCCCTTTGGGCATGCTTTATAATTATATATCTATCACTTAAGACAGCATCTTAAAATATTTATATGCATACTAGGGTCTCAATCTCTGCTGATAAGGTACCTGTCCACGCTGCCACAGCGCTATAAACCCATGCCGACACAATCGCCGGTCTGGGTAGTATACTAGAATGTGCACACTATCTGCAGGATCCCTGAGAATAGCTAGTGCAAACAGGACACCCAAGGGGAAGATTCTCAACACATCCTGGCCCTAGTGGGGAAAGGATACAGCCTGAGAATTCTCTTGTGGGAAGCTGCCGTCTCTTGTCTGGAGATTCCCGCTCTTTTTCCTCATGAGAGGAGGGAAATTTACCTCAGCATTCTTCCCCTTAACATGTGTACTCTTGTGTCAGGGACAGATGAGTCATCAGTGATATGCAAATCATCTTTTATTCCAATAATCATATATTGAATATCTTTTAGCCCTCTTGGCTGTAACTTTGCATTATCGTAGTCGACAGTGGAGTTAAACTCCGTGTCGATACTTTGTTATTTTGGATAGTGAGCATAGAGAGACTCTGAAGGACTCTGTGACATAGGGACAGACCAGGGTAGATTTCCTTTCTGTTCCCTAACCTTTTGTGCAATAATTTTACCTCAGCACTTACACATATCCAAACAGGTGTCAGCGTTGTTGACGGAGACACCCTCCCACACACTTATCCGCTCTATCACCTCCTTAGAGGAGCCTTTTACCTCAGACATGTCGACACACGCGTACCGACACACCACACACACAGGGGATGCTCTATTTGAAGACAGTTCCCCCACCAGGCCCTTTGGAGAGACAGAGAGAGAGTATGCCAGCACACACCACAGCGCTATATAATACAGGGATGTACACTATACTGAGTGATTTTTCCCCTATAGCAGCTTATATACACAGTTTTGCGCCTAAATTTATGTGCCCCCCCCTCTCTTTTTTACCCTTTGTGTACCAGGATACTGCAGGGGAGAGCCTGGGGAGCTTCCTTCCAGCTGAGCTGTGAAGAGAAAATGGCGCCGGTGTGCTGAGGAAGAAGGCCCGGCCCCCTCAGCGGCGGGCTTCTGTCCTTTTAAGTACTTTAATGGCGGGGGTTAATGCACATATACAGTTTATCAGACTGTATTATGTGCTTTTCGCCAAGTAAGGTAATCTAATTGCTGCCCAGGGCGCCCCCCCCCCCCCAGCGCCCTGCACCCATCAGTGACCGGAGTGTGTGGTGTGCTAAGGGAGCAATGGCGCACAGCTGCAGTGCTGTGCGCTACCTTAATGAAGACCGGAGTCTTCAGCCGCCGATTTTCAACTTCTCTTCGTTCTTCTGGCTCTGCAAGGGGGACGGCGGCGCGGCTCTGGGACCGGACGACCGAGGACTGGGCCTGTGTTCGATCCCTCTGGAGCTAATGGTGTCCAGTAGCCATAGAAGCCCAAGCTAGCTGCAAGCAGGTAGGTTCGCTTCTCTCCCCTCAGTCCCTCGTAGCAGTGAGTCTGTTGCCAGCAGATCTCACTGAAAATAAAAAACCTAACAAATACTTTCTTTTCTAGGAAGCTCAGGAGAGCCCCTAGAGTGCATCCAGCTCTGGCCGGGCACAGATACTAACTGAGGTCTGGAGGAGGGGCATAGAGGGAGGAGCCAATGCACACCAGATATAGTACCTAATCTTTCTTTTAAGAGTGCCCAGTCTCCTGCGGAGCCCGTCTATACCCCATGGTCCTTACGGAGTACCCAGCATCCACTAGGACGTCAGAGAAATATATTTCAGGAACTTGAGATATCTGCAGTCAAGCAATCTGCCCTCACACCGGAAAATGATAAATATTAAGCCCACTCCACTATCCACCCCTCCCCTACACATTAAACACCCCCTACCACCCTGGAGGTCATGTACCAGGGCTTCTTCATTCAGCACAATGCCCCCTTCTACAGTTTAGCCCCATCTGTGCAGTAAAGGAGTAATTAGCAGAATGACAGCTCCAGGTCTTATATACTGAGCAGAAGATAGAACACCCCCTACCGCCCGCGGGACATCAAAGCTGCCGCCGATTGCACCCCTTCCCCCTAACACTGGAGGATGGGTAGGGGGCCCAGTGCATTGCTATGCCCAGGGACCAACACTGCTGTTAAGACGGCCCTGGCCCAAATGTTAGTATGAAAAGAAAGGCTCTGCCTCACCTGCCTCACCCCACAGCACACCACTGATATAGATAACCATGTTAACTGATGTTTTTAACCAAAAACATTCATGGTTAGCATTCAAGTGTCTATTTTTATGACATTGATAGTTCTGTGGCGAGAATAACATCGATGCTAAGCCACTAAGGGCCTAATTCAGAGTTGATCACAGCAGCAAATTTGTTAGCAGTTGGGCAAAACCATGTGCACTGCAGGAGGAGGCAGATATAACATGTGCAGAGAGAGTTAGATTTGGGTGGGGTGTGTTCAAACTGAAATCTAAATTTCAGTGTAAAAATAAAGCAGCCAGTATTTACCCTGCACAGAAACAAAATAACCCACCCAAATCTAACTCTGTCTGCACATGTTATATCTGCCACACCTGCAGTGCACATGGTTTTGCCCAACTACTAACAAATTTGCTGCTGCGATCAACTCAGAATTACCCCCTAAGAACACTAGCATGATAGTTGGGTGCCGTTCCTCTACAGAGAACAATGCACATTTATAGGGAACAGTTGCATATGTACCGAAGAGTAAGCTTTTATTATTATTATTACCAGTTATTTATATAGTGCACACATATTCCGCAGCGCTTTACAGAGAAAATTTGCCCATTTACATCAGTCCCTGTCCCAGTGGAGCTTACAATCTATTTTCCCTACCAATTATACACACACACACATTTACGCTAGGCTTAATTTTGTAGGGAACCAGTTAACTAACCAGTATTTATTTGGATTGTCGGAGGAAACCGGAGTACCCGGAGGAAGCCCATGCAAGCACAGGGAGAATATACAAACTCCACACAGTTAGGGCTATGGTGGGAATCGAACCCATGACCTCATTACACCATCCGTGCTGCTTTGCGGTATGTGCACCAACACCAGGTGTATCCAGTACCTTCTCTTCAAAGTCCTTTCAATAAAACTAAATACTGACACACACGGGCAATCCTATTTGAACAATGTAGCCAGACATTTAAAGAGTATAGAAATTGAGGTGTGTGTGTGTGTGTGTGTGTGTATGTGTGTAAAGCATCACACTGCACCCCAGCATACAAATTCACTAGACACCAATAATGTCTTTATGTTCTGTCCATGTAACGTTAATGACATAATACCGGCACTGTGAGTGCATGACAGCTTGACAAACTGCTGGAGTGAGTCAGTTTTTATCACAAACAATTCTGGTTTCCTAGAAAGCAGAGCTGAATGTAATGTAAAGCCCAGGAACATCTGCAGTGACGTTACACAAAATGCATAACCCTGAAATGAATAGCTGCCTATATGTAGTCATTTCTATTTTTTTAAATACAAATTTGCCCACCTTGTAAACATATATTAAAACTTGTAACCTAAAGCAGATGCAGGAATATAAAGTAATTTCTTCATGATTATAAAAAGGCTTTTTTAATTGCATAAAGGAAAGAGCAATAATGTGCTTGAACTCTGCAACCAATCAGATAACAGTTTCAATATGTCTATTGTAAGAGGACTAATAAAAGCTTTTGTTGGATTGGTTACCGTGGCTTACAGCACATGCATTCTACTTGAACTATTTTATTAAATAAGCATTACAATATTTAAATTTACTTTTGGCATGTACCCTTTGTTGGTTACTGTTACAATTATATCGACAGCACGCACACTATCAATATAATTTGACATTTTAAATCATTTTAAATTTTAAATCATTTTAAATATAAAAACAGGAGCAAGAATCTTGCGTAAAACTAAATCATGATAGCAATGTGGTAATATACAGTTATTTATCATTTTAGAACACAGATTGTTGCAGAAAACATTACAATAAGAATGTTTTAAATGGTAAGTTATTATTGTATGTTTGGTACATTTTACTTAACGTCAAATAATATAACAGTTTTAATGCACTTAGTTGAGGAAATCAATGCTGGTATTTATGATCTATTCAGTTTTGAAAGTTATTTAAAATTATGAACTGAGAATTAGGGAAATATGAAAATGGAGCAATTACAACATATCACAATATTGTATTGTTCATGGAATATACAGTATTATTATTATTATTATTAATATTATTATTATTTGCCATTTAAAATATGCTGTATGTTAGATGCAGGGTGTATGATCTGTACTTGGTGATCCAGCCCACATCTTTAAGTGTTGAGGAATTTTGCCTGAAAGTGAAACTGTTCAACTAACCGCAAGCCTGCTTTAATCATCTGTAAATCCTCTTATGTCATGCTAAGCAGTGGTTTACTTATACAATAAAAGTGTGAAGTATAAAGGTTCTCATTTCCTTGGATAGTTGGCCTGTGTTCAGTTAACAACATAATGTACCTCTTTCTATGAATTCTTGCTAAACTAACTTTAAATATTCAGTTTTATTAAGAATAAAAACCTTAAGAATGATGAATATTAATCTGACGGTTGATTGGTCAACTCGAAGCAGCATTAGGAATATATGCACAAATGTTTTTGAACATGTTTTCATACGTTACTGTGTTGTTGTTGTTGTTTTTATTTCTTTTCTATTTACATAAGATCAATGGATCTTGAAAAAACACAGATCTAAACTTTTTGAAATTATTTTGAAAAAAACAACAAAAAACCTCCCAAGCTGAATTTTGCAAAATTCAAAACATGCTCAGCAAATAATTTATTATACATATTCATCGGCAGAAAATATCGTGCTTAAGGCAAATAACAAGTGGAAGTTTGAACTGAGACTAGAACAGAAATTATTTAATAAATGTTTCAAATGTGACAAAGACTATATATATATATATATATATATATATATATATATAATATGAATATTTTTTTTCCAATATTACAAAGCAATATTTGAAAACAATGTACTTACCACTATTATCATCTGTACAAAAAAATCACTGCAATTAACTCTAATGCAATCCAAAAAGAGGTGTGTGTGTGTGTGTGTGTGTGTGTGTGTGTGTGTATGTATGTATATATATATATACATATATATATATATAATAAAAGCATACTTATTTATGTTTCAAACCAAAAATCACATTGCCTATTAAAAATGCAAGGAAAATAAACCAAATATACATGGTCTTTGGATAAATTTGGGAATGTAAAGTCAGAAATATAATTTTATTTTAACTCCCAGAAGTTTAACTAAATGGGGGTAAAAAATTCAAACATTACAAATTGCTCAGCTAAAGGTTAGATACATGTTGGGTACCAATAGCAATTCTCCACCTATCTAAATAGATTCATTTGTTACAAAATATGAAAACTTATCAGGACAGAAATACATGTTGATATAATATTTCATATTTAACATAGATTTTTTTTATAGAATATTTTGGTTACTTTTAAAGTATTACTATTTGTTTAAACTTTCAAAATCATTAGACTATCTGTTCTTTCTGCAAAAGTGAGCAATATGTTTCCTATTGATATCATCTTCCGGGTGTAATGAAATAAAACCACAACCACATATTAAATGTATATCTCAACTCAAGGCAGAAGAAAGGAAACAGGATAACTACTGTGGCAAAGGCACAAAGAGCCTCCGGATAAATAATTAAAAAATAAATAAAAAATAAAAAAAGGCCTAAAGTAAATGGTTTAAAATATAAACAAAGTTTTTATTGCTAACTGGCAGCAAATTTTAGAAAGCTACATATTCATTTTTTAAGGTTCCTTTCAATTCTAAAAGCAATGGAGCTTTTGGGATCTTTCTGGCAAGCGGATGGATCACGCAGGGCCTGACCTCTCACACTGCCAAGAATTCTCACACAAAGCCCTTTTCATATGGACCGCAGCCTAAATTTTTCAGATAAGGCAGAAGAGAAGGAAGTGATATAGATACAGAGAGACTGGAACATCAAAACCCAATAAGTATATATTAATTTTCCCACTATTCCTGAATAGGGATGCCTTGTAATATGTGCAAAAATAATACAACTTCTATATAAAATAATGCATTTTAAAAGGATGCAAGTAAAAATCATGTATGTCACAGTTTGCAAGACAAATAAAAATCTTTAACAGTGCAAATTTAAAAAAAAAAGCAAAAATAAATAAATTTCAGAATTTTTGTGCATAAATATCTGTTTCTGCAGTAATATCGCAAGCTCCGGCATCCAGACTGGACTCACCATGTGACAGCAGACTGGAGTAGATGTCTACGATTTCTCTGTGCTGGTCCATTTCACGTTTTGCTTGCAGTCGCCTTGTATTGTGTGCCGCTCGGTTGCTGCATAGGCCCCGTTCGCAGAGCTGGCTAATTTCCCTGTCATTCATTCTGAGTCCCACTTTCTGAACAAGGCAGATGTGCGCACTGACTGGAGTTCTAGACTGTATAACTCTCTTTTTTTTTTTTTTTTTTTTAAAGCAGGGGAGAAAAAAAAATAAGTGATGGTCTGTATTCCCCCATTTTTCAATGACGAGTCACAAAAAGAAGAGCATTGGTGCTGCTAAATCTGGAGTGAGGAAGTTTGCAGAAAGTAGAGGGGAAGAGAAGCTGTAACTCTATGCATATTCTCAACTCTTAGAAACTTCCTCCTTGCTAGGCTAAACTAACCTCCTTCACAAAACTTTGGAATGCAAAGGGAGGACTCTCAGAGAGGCCCAGCTAGACAAGCCTTTCTTAATCAATTAGCTTGCAGGCATTGCTTGTGACCTGAGGTCACAGAGCAGAAGTGTGTGTAGGGTGTTCCTTAAAGGAATACAAAATCAGCATTTTTTCAGTGCATTTGATACAAAACACCGCCCTAGAGACGGATAGACAGCGCAGGTATCACATCTCGGAGTGCAGCAATATCAACCGCACAGCTATAATACGGCAACAATTTTAAGCCTGTTTATAGCAGTCGTCTTAGATGATAGTCTCCTGTGAGTGAGGATCTCTTTAGCTGCTGAATCTGTGATAGCGCGAGGTCGTTTGTATAGAGCTCCTGCTTAATGAAAGATGCTGATCTGGGTGATAACCTTACTTAGCCTTTATGATATTTCCTTTTCTGAAACTTTTTATTTACAGAATGATTCCCCTCCAATATGATGTGAAATATAAATGGTATAAAAATAAAATCTTCTTTCCCTTTATACAGGTATCTGGAACATATATAAGATGAATCTTCTGAATACGGTGTACATTGGTAGTAGTGATGAGCGGGTTCGGTTCCTCGGAATCCGAACCCCCCCGAACTTCAGCCTTTTTACACGGATCCGAGGCAGACTCGGATCTTCCCGCCTTGCTCGGCTAACCCGAGCGCGCCCGAACGTCATCATCCCGCTGTCGGATTCTCGCGAGGCTCGTATTCTATCGTGAGACTCGGATTCTATATAAGGAGCCGCGCGTCGCCGCCATTTTCACACGTGCATTGAGATTCATAGGGAGAGGACGTGGCTGGCGTCCTCTCCATTTAGATTAGAAGAGAGAGAGTGAGAGTGAGACACTTGATTTACTGGAGCTTAGGAGTACTCAGAGAGTGCAGAGTTTACTAGTGACTGACCAGTGACCACCAGTGCAGTTTTTTTATTATATTATTATTTAATATAATCCGTTCTCTGCCTGAAAAAAAACGATACACAGTGACACAGTAACAGTATACCATATCTGTGCTCAGCCTCAGTGTGCTGCATCATCTATGTATATCTGACTGTGCTGAGTGCTCAGTGCTCACACAGCTTAATTGTGGGGGAGACTGGGGAGCAGTAGCAGGAGTACATATTATTTAACAGTACACACTTTTGCTGCCAGAGTGCCACTGCCAGTGTGACTGACCAGTGACCACTGTCTGACCACCAGTATATTGTGATTGTCTGCCTGAAAAAGTTAAACACTCGTCGTGTGGTGTTTTTATTCTACAAACGCATTCTGCTGACAGTGTCCAGCAGGTCCGTCATTAATTATATAATATATACCTGTCCGGCTGCAGTAGTGATATATATATATTTTTTATATCATTATCATCCAGTCTATATTAGCAGCAGACGCAGTACGGTAGTCCACGGCTGTAGCTACCTCTGTGTCGGCAGTCGCTCGTCCATCCATAATTGTATACCACCTACCTGTGGTGTTTTTTTTTTCTATCTTCTTGATACTACTAGTAGCTTACTTTAGGAGTCTGCAGTGCTGCTGACAGTGTCCAGCAGGTCCGTCATTATATAATATATACCTGTCCGGCTGCAGTAGTGATATATATATATATATTTTTTATATCATTATCATCCAGTCTATATTAGCAGCAGACGCAGTACGGTAGTCCACGGCTGTAGCTACCTCTGTGTCGGCAGTCGCTCGTCCATCCATAATTGTATACCACCTACCTGTGGTGTTTTTTTTTTTTCTATCTTCTTGATACTACTAGTAGCTTACTTTAGGAGTCTGCAGTGCTGCTGACAGTGTCCAGCAGGTCCGTCATTATATAATATATACCTGTCCGTCTGCAGTAGTGATATATATATATATTTTTTATATCATTATCATCCAGTCTATATTAGCAGCAGACACAGTACGGTAGTCCACGGCTGTAG
This sequence comes from Pseudophryne corroboree, assembly GCF_028390025.1. NCBI lineage: Eukaryota > Metazoa > Chordata > Amphibia > Anura > Myobatrachidae > Pseudophryne > Pseudophryne corroboree. Next base: position 965,218,200 of record NC_086445.1, on the reverse strand, counting down.
CTACCTCTGTGTCGGCAGTCGCTCGTCCATCCATAAGTATACTAGTATCCATCCATCTCCATTGTTTACCTGAGGTGCCTTTTAGTTGTGCCTATTAAAATATGGAGAACAAAAATGTTGAGGTTCCAAAAATAGGGAAAGATCAAGATCGACTTCCACCTCGTGCTGAAGCTGCTGCCACTAGTCATGGCCGAGACGATGAAATGCCAGCAACGTCGTCTGCCAAGGCCGATGCCCAATGTCATAGTACAGAGCATGTAAAATCCAAAACACCAAATATCAGTAAAAAAGGGACTCAAAAATCTAAAATAAAATTGTCAGAGGAGAAGCGTAAACTTGCCAATATGCCATTTACCACACGGAGTGGCAAGGAACGGCTGAGGCCCTGGCCTATGTTCATGGCTAGTGGTTCAGCTTCACATGAGGATGGAAGCACTCAGCCTCTCGCTAGAAAAATGAAAAGACTAAAGCTGGCAAAAGCACAGCAAAGAACTGTGCGTTCTTCGAAATCACATATCCACAAGGAGAGACCAATTGTGTCGTTTGCGATGCCTGACCTTCCCAACACTGGACGTGAAGAGCATGCGCCTTCCACCATTTGCACGCCCCCTGCAAGTGCTGGAAGGAGCACCCGCAGTCCAGTTCCTGATAGTCAGATTGAAGATGTCAGTGTTGAAGTACACCAGGATGAGGAGGATATGGGTGTTGCTGGTGCTGGGGAGGAAATTGACCAGGAGGATTCTGATGGTGAGGTGGTTTGTTTAAGTCAGGCACCCGGGGAGACACCTGTTGTCCGTGGGAGGAATAGGGCCATTGACATGCCTGGTGAAAATACCAAAAAAATCAGCTCTTCGGTGTGGAAGTATTTCAACAGAAATGCGGACAACATTTGTCAAGCCGTGTGTTGCCTTTGTCAAGCTGTAATAAGTAGGGGTAAGGACGTTAACCACCTCGGAACATCCTCCCTTATACGTCACCTGCAGCGCATTCATCATAAGTCAGTGACAAGTTCAAAAACTTTGGGCGACAGCGGAAGCAGTCCACTGACCAGTAAATCCCTTCCTCTTGTAACCAAGCTCACGCAAACCACCCCACCAACTCCCTCAGTGTCAATTTCCTCCTTCCCCAGGAATGCCAATAGTCCTGCAGGCCATGTCACTGGCAATTCTGACGAGTCCTCTCCTGCCTGGGATTCCTCCGATGCATCCTTGCGTGTAACGCCTACTGCTGCTGGCGCTGCTGTTGTTGCTGCTGGGAGTCGATGGTCATCCCAGAGGGGAAGTCGTACTCGTAAGACCACTTTTACTACTTCCACCAAGCAATTGACTGTCCAACAGTCCTTTGCGAGGAAGATGAAATATCACAGCAGTCATCCTGCTGCAAAGCGGATAACTGAGGCCTTGGCATCCTGGGCGGTGAGAAACGTGGTTCCGGTATCCATCATTACTGCAGAGGCAACTAGAGACTTGTTGGAGGTACTGTGTCCCCGGTACCAAATACCATCTAGGTTCCATTTCTCTAGGCAGGCGATACCGAAAATGTACACAGACCTCAGAAAAAGACTCACCAGTGTCCTAAAAAATGCAGTTGTACCCAATGTCCACTTAACCACGGACATGTGGACAAGTGGAGCAGGGCAGGCTCAGGACTATATGACTGTGACAGCCCACTGGGTAGATGTATGGACTCCCGCCGCAAGAACAGCAGCGGCGGCACCAGTAGCAGCATCTCGCAAACGCCAACTCTTTCCTAGGCAGGCTACGCTTTGTATCACCGCTTTCCAGAATACGCACACAGCTAAAAACCTCTTACGGCAACTGAGGAAGATCATCACAGAATGCCTTACGCCAATTGGACTCTCCTGTGGATTTGTGGCATCGGACAACGCCAGCAATATTGTGTGTGCATTAAATATGGGCAAATTCCAGCACGTCCCATGTTTTGCACATACCTTGAATTTGGTGGTGCAGAATTATTTAAAAAATGAGAGGGGCGTGCAAGAGATGCTGTCGGTGGCCAGAAGAATTGCGGGACACTTTCGGCGTACAGGCACCACGTACAGAAGACTGGAGCACCACCAAAAACGCCTGAACCTGCCCTGCCATCATCTGAAGCAAGAAGTGGTAACGAGGTGGAATTCAACCCTCTATATGCTTCAGAGGTTGGAGGAGCAGCAAAAGGCCATTCAAGCCTATACAACTGAGCACGATATAGGAGGTGGAATGCACCTGTCTCAAGCGCAGTGGAGAATGATTTCAACGTTGTGCAAGGTTCTGCAACCTTTTGAACTTGCCACACGTGAAGTCAGTTCAGACACTGCCAGCCTGAGTCAGGTCATTCCCCTCATCAGGCTTTTGCAGAAGAAGCTGGAGACATTGAAGGAGGAGCTAACACAGAGCGATTCCGCTAGGCATGTGGGACTTGTGGATGGAGCCCTTAATTCGCTTAACAAGGATTCACGGGTGGTCAATCTGTTGAAATCAGAGCACTACATTTTGGCCACCGTGCTCGATCCTAGATTTAAAACCTACCTTGGATCTCTCTTTCCGGCAGACACAAGTCTGCTGGGGTTCAAAGAACTGCTGGTGACAAAATTGTCAAGTCAAGCGGAACGCGACCTGTCAACATCTCCTCCTTCACATTCTCCCGCAACTGTGGGTGCGAGGAAAAGGCTCAGAATTCCGAGCCCACCCGCTGGCGGTGATGCAGGGCAGTCTGGAGCGACTGCTGATGCTGACATCTGGTCCGGACTGAAGGACCTGACAACGATTACGGACATGTCGTCTACTGTCACTGCATATGATTCTCTCCCCATTGAAAGAATGGTGGAGGATTATATGAGTGACCGCATCCAAGTAGGCACGTCAGACAGTCCGTACTTATACTGGCAGGAAAAAGAGGCAATTTGGAGGCCCTTGCACAAACTGGCTTTATTCTACCTAAGTTGCCCTCCCACAAGTGTGTACTCCGAAAGAGTGTTTAGTGCCGCCGCTCACCTTGTCAGCAATCGGCGTACGAGGTTACATCCAGAAAATGTGGAGAAGATGATGTTCATTAAAATGAATTATAATCAATTCCTCCGTGGAGACATTGACCAGCAGCAATTGCATCCACAAAGTACACAGGGAGCTGAGATGGTGGATTCCAGTGGGGACGAATTGATAATCTGTGAGGAGGGGGATGTACACGGTGATATATCGGAGGATGATGATGAGGTGGACATCTTGCCTCTGTAGAGCCAGTTTGTGCAAGGAGAGATTAATTGCTTCTTTTTTGGTGGGGGTCCAAACCAACCCGTCATTTCAGTCACAGTCGTGTGGCAGACCCTGTCACTGAAATGATGGGTTGGTTAAAGTGTGCATGTCCTGTTTATACAACATAAGGGTGGGTGGGAGGGCCCAAGGACAATTCCATCTTGCACCTCTTTTTTCTTTCATTTTTCTTTGCGTCATGTGCTGTTTGGGGGGTGTTTTTTGGAAGGGCCATCCTGAGTGACACTGCAGTGCCACTCCTAGATGGGCCAGGTGTTTGTGTCGGCCACTAGGGTCGCTTAGCTTACTCACACAGCTACCTCATTGCGCCTCTTTTTTTTCTTCTTTGCGTCATGTGCTGTTTGGGGAGTGTTTTTTGGAAGGGCCATCCTGCGTGACACTGCAGTGCCACTCCTAGATGGGCCAGGTGTTTGTGTCGGCCACTAGGGTCGCTTAGCTTACTCACACAGCTACCTCATTGCGCCTCTTTTTTTCTTTGCGTCATGTGCTGTTTGGGGAGTGTTTTTTGGAAGAGCCATCCTGCGTGACACTGCAGTGCCACTCCTAGATGGGCCAGGTGTTTGTGTCGGCCACTAGGGTTGCTTAGCTTACTCACACAGCTACCTCATTGCGCCTCTTTTTTTCTTTGCGTCATGTGCTGTTTGGGGAGTGTTTTTTGGAAGGGCCATCCTGCGTGACACTGCAGTGCCACTCCTAGATGGGCCAGGTGTTTGTGTCGGCCACTAGGGTCGCTTAGCTTACTCACACAGCTACCTCATTGCGCCTCTTTTTTTCTTTGCGTCATGTGCTGTTTGGGGAGTGTTTTTTGGAAGGGCCATCCTGCGTGACACTGCAGTGCCACTCCTAGATGGGCCAGGTGTTTGTGTCGGCCACTTGGGTCGCTTAGCTTAGCCATCCAGCGACCTCGGTGCAAATTTTAGGACTAAAAATAATATTGTGAGGTGTGAGGTGTTCAGAATAGACTGAAAATGAGTGGAAATTATGGTTATTGAGGTTAATAATACTTTGGGATCAAAATGAACCCCAAATTCTATGATTTAAGCTGTTTTTTAGGGTTTTTTGAAAAAAAAACACCCGAATCCAAAACACACCCGAATCCGACAAAAAAAATTCGGTGAGGTTTTGCCAAAACGCGTTCGAACCCAAAACACGGCCGCGGAACCGAACCCAAAACCAAAACACAAAACCCGAAAAATTTCCGGTGCTCATCACTAATTGGTAGGCGGTAGGCAATAACTTGAAGTTTTAAAACATTTCAAGAGTCAAAAATTCTATCCATATTAATATATTGTTATCTTTTGCTTTATACTATTCTCTATATTCATTAGAAATGTGCGCCGACATCCGTGTTTTGGATCTGTATTAACTTCGTGTTTTGGGTTTGGTTTGGTTTTTGCCAAAACTGCCCTCACGTGTTTTGGTTTTGGATCTGTATTTAAAAAAAAACAAAATTGATTAAAACAGCTAAAATTCACATAATTTTGGCCTTTTTTGCTGTGCCCATGTAAAGCCTCAATCAGCATTTTTGATGAGCAGCACCCCAAAATTTCCCCAACCATAAAAACAGTGTTCTGTACCTGCTGGATACAGTGTGGGGTACAGTGCGGAATCCATTGAGACACACATTTAAATATTGAGCAGGTTACAGTATGGGACACACACCACGGGTCAAATACAACGCAGGTCAGATACAGTGCAGTTCGGATACAGTGCAGGTTACAGTGCAGGTTGGATACAATGTGGGTTACAGTGCAGGTCGGATACAGTGCAGGTTACAGTGTGAGACACACTGCGGAGCGGACACAGGGCAGGATACAGTATGGGTCGGATACAGATACATGGCGGGTCAGATACAGTGCAGGTTGGATACAATGTGGGTTATAGTGTGGGTTGTATACAGTGCGGATCAGATACAGTACAGGTTACAGTGTGGGGGTTGGGTACAGTGCAGGTTGGATACAATGTGGGTTATAGTGCAGGTCGGATACAGTGCGGGTTACAGTGTGAGACTCACACTGCGGAGCGGACACAGGGCAGGATACAGTATGGGTCGGATACAGATACATGGCGGGTCAGATACAGTGCGGGTCGGATACAGTGCAGGTTACAGTGCGGGTCGGATACAGTGCAGGTTACAGTGCAGGTTGGATACAGTGCGGGTTACAGTGTGAGACTCACACTGCGGAGCGGACACAGGGCAGGATACAGTATGGGTCGGATACAGATACAGTGTGGGTCGGATACAGTGCAGGTTGGATACAATGTGGGTTATAGTGCGGGTTGTATACAGTGCGGATCAGATACAGTACAGGTTACAGTGTGGGGGTTGGGTACAGTGCAGGTTGGATACAATGTGGGTTACAGTGCAGGTCGGATACAGTGCGGGTTACAGTGTGAGACTCACACTGCGGAGCGGACACAGGGCAGGATACAGTATGGGTCGGATACAGATACATGGCGGGTCAGATACAGTGCAGGTTGGATACAATGTGGGTTACAGTGTGAGACACACACTGTGGGTCGAATACAGGGCAGGATACAGTGTGGGTCAAATACAGATACATAGCGGGTCAGATACAGTGCCGGTTGGATACAATGTGGGTTACAGTGCGGGTCGGATACAATTCGGGTTAGATACAGTGCAGGTTACAGTGTGGGGGTCGGGTACAGTGCAGGTTGGATACAGTGCTGGTAGACATGCCAGCTGTAGTAGTGCACTTACTGTGCGATCAGGCAGGAGGGTCCCGAGTGGTGTCTGTGAGAATAATGATGGACCGAGCGCTGCAGTGTACACAGTGCTCCTCTCAGTGCCTGACATGCTAGGTTTGTGTGTCTCTGCAGCGCAGCTGCAGCCAGTGGGGATGAGAATGCTTGGATCCATTGGCTGAGAGCTTTGAGAACGGCTCTCTCAGTCAATCAGTGGTCAGCCCATTGATTTCACATACATATACATAGCATATTAAACATGCATACATATATATATATATATATACACACACAGTACATGTATATATACACATGTATATATATCATATGTGTGTGTTTATATGTATGTATATACATGTGTATATATATGCATGCACATGGATATATACTGTATGTACTATAATTAAAATAAAGTAAACTTTTATTAAGCACTTACAAGTGCCACCAGGAACACAGCAGGCTGCAGAGGAGGCTAGACACCCATTAATAATACTCATGCAGCAAAAAAAAAAAAAAAAAAAAAAAAAAAGGATCTGGGTGCTCGGAAACCCCCCCTGGGTGCGCCACTGACTTGGAGCCCGAATCCAAATGCCACGAGATCCGAGATCTGACGACGAGAAGATGATGTTTTGCTGTGTTTTCGGGTTCCGAGGCAGGCCGGGAGATCCGAGTCCTGGCCTGGATCCACCAAGATCCCAGAAGTTCAGATGGGCTCGGTTCTCTGAGAACCGAGCTCGTTCATCTGTAATATTCATATGTTTTAGTATACGCAGAGATACAGTAACAGAAAGAAAAGGAAACAGATGACGATGGCAGCTGGTAAGCTTGGGTGTGCTATGGAAGTCTTAGGGCCTGATCTAAATGTAAAATTTAAGGTGCAAGTAAACGGTGATGGAGTAAACTGACTTTAGTGAGATTCACTGAAACCAATCTGGATTTGTGAGAGCAATAACAGAAGCCTGCAGCTTCACTAGTGAGACCCCTGCACAGATATTTTGGTCATCAATGCCGCAGGTCACAGCAGTCTGCCAGTATGGATGGTGTAATGGTTAGCATTACTGCCTCACAGTGTGTTCATGTGTTCGATTCCCACCATGGCCCTAACTACGCGGAGTTTGTATATTCTCCCCGTACTTGCGTGGGTTTCTCCGGGTACTCCGGTTTCCTCCCACAATCCCAAAAATATACTGTCAGGTTAATTGGCTCCCAACAAAAATTAACCCTAGCGTGAATGTGTCTGTGTGTACATGTGATAGGGAATATAGATTGTAAGCTCCACTGGGGCAGGGACTAATGTGAATGGGCAAATATTCTCTGTAAAAAGCGCTGCGGAATATGTGTGCGCTATATAAATAACAAATAATAATAAATAAATGTCCCCAGATGTGACATGCTGGTGACATACTAGTGACAGGAACATAAGTGAACTGCAACTAAGACAAGTGTGTCGCCAGAAGGAAAAGTGAAGTCTAGCTGGGTCAGAACCAAGTGGAAAGGTTGGTAGCCAAGCCAGAGATTAGCTGCACAGGAATGATTTGGATATGATTATTATCGGATATGATTATTATGATTGTACGTCTGTTACACTAGCACAGAGTTGCCTTTGCTACCCTAATTGAATCGCATTGGCCAGTCTTCTGTAGCTGACATCCACAGTTATGCAATTGGGCCTTTAAATATTTAACGGAGCTGCACACCCATGCCTAAACACACAGTGAGGAGGCAGCGGAGAGAGACGGAAACACACCGCCAAGAAACACCCATCACTTTTCCACAACATTTCTGATACCGTCTGTCTTGATCACAACAGTGAATTTGTGCGTACACGCTGTGTAATGCATGCGCTGCAGGACTTTTTAGAAATGTTTGCGCATGCATGGCTGCAAAAGCCTCCTAAAGAGTGGATAAGTGAACAAGTGGAGGATAGCAACCAACTCAGCTTCTACATATCATTTTATAGAATGCACTTCAGAAGAGCTAGCTAGAGATGATTGGTTGCTATGGGCAGTTTCTCCACGTGTCCACTCTTTAGGAAACTTGGTACACTTATTCCTGGGAACATAATGCAGGAGCACATTTACAGCCAATTTGCATAAATCTCTGCATCAGAACCTAAATCTCCAAGCCCATATTTAGTGGCATATGGTAGAGAGGGGGCTGAGCCCCACTTATCCTATCAGAGTGTGGACATGGGGGAAAAAACGCCTCCTGTTTCTGTGAACAATGTTAAAGGTGTGAAAGTGTCCAGGCTGGTGCACATGACATGACGTATTTGGCTTTGCTAAAGGGTCTGGATCTGAATTACCTCCTGCCAAAATGTGCTTAGAAGCTGTATACATAGAGTTGTGGAGTCCATTGTAAAATGTGTTCCATTGACTGTAATCTATTCTGTTGCTGTCTTGAGCTGAACCCAGTACCCTGTCGACACTCAGCCTGCAACCCTGCAATCCTAATCCAAAAGAAGTGTTCAGAAGGAACCAGCCAGTCACCATTAAAGAGGTGATACAGCAGCCATATACAACATCCCAAAGTATGCGTTGCCAGTTGCAATGACTGCTGTCTTAAAACTGTGGTGCAGTTGGCACTTGTAGCCGGTGAGTATCGGGAGACCGAGTAACACTGATAGAAGAGGTCAGTAACAGCAAGTTACTGATGGTATAAGGTGTGGAAGTCAAAAATATTACATAAAGAGAACATACAAACTCTACACACATATAAGTCGCTATACTTGCAATTACGCGCAGCGAGCACAGCAATATATGGTAGCACACGCATTTACACGGACATGCCACAGAGATGGATTCGACACTTATTTCATACAGTACATAATTATAATACTATCAAGCGCCAGACATCATGATGATTTAAAATTATCTAATGAAGTAATGTCATGAATGTGTATTATTTGAATGAAACAAGATAGACCTGTCGTGTTTACTGTTAAAACGACCAGATTAATGTGTGGATTCATTTGATACTTGTTATTAAGTTGTAGGACATTGCAACATGGAATTATGATTAAATGTATAAAAGCTAAAATCACTCTTATTAGGTAATGAACAGGAAACTCAGGCCAGCCCTTTGGATGTCTTCAAGGCTGAACCTGATTACCATATACAAAGGGACTGGTGACTCATCGTGAACCCCTCCCCCAAAAAACTAGATAACACTTATTGATCACACAGGAGCTCAGTTGCTGTAAGGTCTGAGACGATGATGGACTTGCTGGCAGATCAGTTCCTGTATTTATTTACAGAGAGAGAGAGACATAAGATGCATTGGAGGGAATGGTAATTGTATCGCTGGCCTGTAACTGTATGTAACTGTATGTATTAACTGCTTACTGTATGAGTTGTAACTATAGGTATACTGTACATTGTAATATATTGAATCCATATCCTTTTAATAACAAATATATACATCAATGAGCTTTGGAACTCAGATAATGTGTGCGTGTATTGTTTTCTCTTATGGGATGCAGTGTTTTGCGATGTATAGCGCACATTCATGGGATATGGTAATAAGAGGTGCAGGCATTTACAATATATATTGAGTGGGCATTTTAAATATTTGTGAGAAAGCAATTTGCCATTCTTAGATGGGGCTGGTCCGCGATATCATGTTCTTAATGATGCACTGTACATTATAAACGCGACGCTGTGGTCGATCAGCTTGTGATGGACGCATCCTAAAGCTGAGAAAATCATATCCGTGTGTATTGTTGTATTATTAGTAAGACGCTGATATGAAATTCAAGGGACAATGCATTTCTCATAATATTTAAGATGCTAAAATTTATTTTTATTGTTGCAAAACAAGGTTCAAATAAGTCATATTGTGTTTGATTCAGATTGGATTGTTTATCTGTTTAAGTAGGTTTAAAAGTATATTTAAAAGTTGCTGCATAGCCTTGATATAGTTTTTATTTTAAACGCAGGCCTAAAATAATTTCTGGTGCTTGTATGATGTGTGATTTCTTTGTGACAAAGGAAGCCGCATGGTCTGTCCTCCATTTTGGACTAACCACATGGCCTGTCCACCATTTTGTCTAACCCTCATGGATGTGGAAGGGGAAGGAGCAGCGGCCATTTTGGGAAGGTCATTTTCTAAATGGCTGATTTTCACTGCTCAGAATAATCAGCTTTCCTTGGTCACATCAAGCACCATTTATGAGTTACCAATGCATTTATTTAACCCATGCCATAGTCAATTACAAATAGTTTCAGCTGGGCCTAGTGAGAGTTAATAGATGAATACTTGATGTAATAATTACACACAGATATAAACAAAGTTTTTTTCTTTTTCCTCCAGGATTTAGTTAAATCTGCTTGCTAGTTTAGGATAGCCATTGAAATGTTAATTAACCTGTCCCACTATCCTCTTGAACAGGCATATGAACCTCTGTTGATATGCAAATTACAGACTTTGAAGGAAATGCATTCATTCAGTAGGTGTGTACTGTGTGGGGGTTCTATGAGAGTCAAGTGGTATATATATAAATATATATTATATATAATATTATTATAATTATGTGTGTGTTTATATCAGTGTATGTTCTGTAGGATAGCTATCCAATCTGAATCATATCATTTAAATTATAGATTATTGCAGTCATTATAGATCTCTGTGAAACCGGATACATTTGTTGCTATATAGTTAAAACTAAAATAAATGTTTAAGGAAGTAAGTGTTAAGCACAAACGCAGTCTGGCCTGGTTGTAAAGGTTTATACAGAAAAAACTGTGTGTTGTGTTAAGTGAGCGATTATAGTTAGTATTGCTCACATTTATAGAAGCTGTGTGATTTGTTTTATTGCGGATGTACGGTTTTGTACACGTGTCTCGGACAAAGTACAAAACTGCGCACGCAGCGTAAGAGACACGCACGGTCACGTGTTTACGCAAAGTGCGTAAGAGTACGGGCGCTAAGTACAAATTACACAATAGTTAGTTTAGTTTAAAGGTGGGACAGTAGCCACGCTACAATAGCACAAAACTGCCCGGTTTCTAAAGCAGATTAATATAAAAAAAAATTTTAGTATAAAAACATTTTTTTTAAATTGCCTCTGGGGTAAAGCTGCCTATCTGAATGAATAAAAAATTTCTGTACAGAAAAACCAAAGTGTATTTGAGTGAGCGAACGTAGGAGTGAGTGGATATTCGAACCCAGGGAATTCGGGATCCCGTCGTGTGGTACACCGAGTGAGTGGAGGCTTGGTGGCGTGAGGCGGCTGACTCACGTTAGTATAAGGTTTAATACGTAAGTCGTGAGGAGACTTACACAGGAGCATGGTAGGGAATTGTGAATTGTGTTGTGACCCATATAGTTTTTGATAAGCTCCGGCTGAGGTTTTGAAGCTTGTGATTCGATTCCAGTGGTCGTACGGCAGATAAGTAACAAGTACCTATATGCTGTGCGATTGGACCGCGCGTTTGTGGGTGCGATATATAGCGCAACGAGATATCCTTTTTACGAGCTTTTGAGTAAAATTGCGGTATCATTAGCGCTGTATAGAGCATACGCAAGCGTGATTTGTGTATAATAAAACGCATAGGGAGTTTTCGCTGGTCTCTCTCAATAAAATCTCCAACGACAGATACTTTACTGGAAAGGGTAAGTTATTCCTAAAAACTTCCAGTAAATATAGGTCAATAGGGGCCCTAAGTTGGGTACATTGCCTTCGCTATCGACAGTGTATGGTAGTACTGGCCAAGGTGGGCGTGAGCGGGTGAAGAGCGTTCGGAGAACTTTCACCGTCTATTCGTATTGTGCATTGGGGATTGCGTAAAAAGGAAAAAGTCCGCGATGGGATCCAATTGCACAAGCGGTGGACGTTTTGTAGCCAGGGTTCAGGTTGAAGAGCCGCGGCCCAAGGGGTCAGCGAGGTTTGTTATGTGTGGTAAATATGGATCACACACGGAAGACTTATGTCTGAATGGGTACGTATGACTGACAAAGATAGGGTACCATTCCCTTGGGTGGGCAGCTTTGAACCAGAGGTATTGCAGAACTTAAGGATAAGAATATGTCTGATAAAATCCCAAAAATAAAGGGTCAGACATACAAATTGTTTAAACCTGTGGCAGCAAGAGGGGTTGGTGAGTTTGATCCTAAGGTATTGCAGGTGGTATGTCTAACCAAAGTCATATAAGACAAGAATGGAAATATAAGAACTGTTTGAACTTGTAGCAACAATAAATAAGTAGGAAGAAAAAAAAGAGAATGCAAGTACACCGCCTTATGTAGATGTGGAAGCAGTTACGGCCAGCATACAAACTATAGAAAATAATAAAAATATGAAAAATATGACTGTAACCTATATATGTACTAATGAATGTTGAAGTTTTATTTAGGAGGAGAAGGTGACCTGATTGTTTTCAGCCATTTCTCATGTACCCAGTGTCAAAGTCAGAAAAATATCCCCATACACGTTGCCATATTTGCACCGCACACTGGTCCGTGCTGCGCATGCGTACGCTCTCCCGTGAAGGCGCATACCCGCAATAGCGTGCACTCGCAGGCGCGGTATGCGTATTTACGGTAGAGTTTATGTAGTCGTAGCGTGCGACTCATTCGTTACATATTTTCACAATTAATGTAGTTTATAGATCATGATCCCTTTGATAGTTTCTGAAAGTTTGGTTAATATAGAAGGTCCCTGTTTAAAGTAATCCCTCTTTGTATTGTACGAAGGGTCTAACAGGAATCATACAGCAGTGTTTGGTACCCATCGGAAGAGTATTTAATTAGCAATATTCCGGTGTTGGTTTGGAGCGTATTAATCGCTCGTGCGAATAGTTATGGACATAAGAAGTTTATGTCCATTTCTATTATTTACACATACTCAGGTATGCGGCGGGAAACCTAGTTCCCCACCCACCTGAGCTGTTTGAAATCGTCACAGCCCACCTGTATGAATCAACCTATGACCTTTTGTTGTGATACAGGGTCGAATTCCTTCATCCAATGGACAATGGGATTGTAGGGACTATGAGATTGCATTGTGTGTGAGGCATAAATAGGCAGGCCGACCACATCCAGCTCTCACTCTTCAACGGTTCTCATTGCTGAAAATCGGGTGCTGGATGTCCAGGCGCATGCGATCGTTTACCCTTGTGCGTAAGTTTCTCTCCGTAATCATTGTCTTTCTGTGAGCCAATTTCTCTCATCTCTCTCCGTCTCTCTCTCTCTCTCTCTTTCCCTTCTCTTTCTCTCGTATCTCCCCTAGACTAGTATTGTATTGTATTAGATAGTATTGTATTTTGGTTAGGAAGTCTCTGTTATATTGTAGTGTATCATTTGTACTGTTATCCCCTTTTTACAAGTATATTAGATATAATACAGTTGATAGGCTTTGGACCCTAAACCAGTATCTGTGTATTTCCTATAGTGTTAAGTGTTCACTTGAGCGTCGGTGACGCTCAAGCAGCTTTGTAGTTAGTCAGGTTACACAAGGTTGCACTTACACCCTGTATTCACATTAAGGTATTCCGTGTATTTCATTGGTATAAGGTTTAGACATAAAGGTATAGCGTTGTGAGCGTCTGCGCCGCTGGTGATCTCCTCGTGGTCTCGAGCGTCCGCTACGCCATAGCGAATCATTACTCTAGTCATAGCCAATAACGTGTCCTGTGATCACTGGGCCGTGAGCGAACGTGACGCTTGAGCGTCTCGCCTACGGCTGAGCGATCGTTACGCAACTAGCGTACCATTACGGTACTTCTTAAGTAAACAGCGTACAGTGTTCTTAGACTTCATAAAGGGTTGTTTATACGACAAGGGAATTTAGCATTGTCAATTGGGGACTCGTCCTATCCTTCTCATATCTGCACTAGGTAGATCAGCAGACATTATCCCCCCAGCAAAGGGTGGGAGGTTGTCTCGCAGTGCTGACGGGATAAGCGTCTGCTTCGCTTAGATAAAGAGTGCTGAAGGAATCCGGGAACCGGAAGTAAGAACAAAAACGCTTGTGTCTTTTAAAACTGTTTTATTTCTCTTCTGTCTTGCGTATACACGCACGCATACATTTATCTGCATTTCTTTTTCAAATTTCGTATATCACTATTCCTGTTTGCCAAGTTTTATAGTTGATAGAAAGTGCTAAAAGAGATTTGCTGTTATTTCATAGTAGAGGTAATAGTTAAAGTATAGACCAACACACGGCTTGTCTGGGAGATAAGACAGTCAGTGTGGTGTGCGGTAGATGATCAGGGATCACCTACATTGATAAAGGTAGAAATTGTGTTACGGTGGATCTTTGTTTTGCGTACACGTGTCCCTAACAAAAGACTTGCGTACGCAATCCAAACGGCAGACGCACGCAGCGTACATTACGCAACGTAGCGTCTAGTTACGCAACGTAGCTCAAGTCACGAAAAGTTGAATTAGCGAAAAGCGATAATTAGCGCAAAGGCGATAAGTAACGCACAGCGGTAAATAACGCGATGCGGTAAATAACGCAAATCTATTTTTGGAAAAATCTGAAATTTAGTTTAACAGATCCTGCTCCTAATTGGTAACACTGTTGGACTGAAGACAATTTCTGCGCAGAAATAGATATAGAAACAAAGTGTACATGTGTTGAGTGAGTGTGTTTTTATTACATAAGTTTATATAACTTAGAGGTTGAACCAAAAGGAAAGTCGGGTACTCGTCAAGGGACACACGTGTAAGTGACATATACGGTGGCTAGGGAGGCATCCTTGGTTAAATAATATTTGAGCATTAGAGTATAGCGGACCATAAGGTAACAGACCAGGAGGTCATAAGGTAACAGACCAGGAGGTCATAAGGTAACAGACCAGGAGGTCATTAACAGACGGTAACAGACCAGGAGGTCATAAGGTAACAGGTAAAATAGACAAAGAGGTCCGCTATAAAGGTACAAGAGGCACAACGCCTGGGGTGTTGGTGCAGAACCCATATAGGCCATAAGCTCTTGCTGAAGGAATCGCGGCCGGAAACATCGATTCCATTGATCTTTCAGTACATGACAAGTAGTGCTTATGTACTGAACGATTGGACCGCACGTAATTGTGTGCAGTAGTTAGTAATCTGACCTAATACCATTAGAGTAAAGTGGTCACAAACGCTATCTGTACATTCTGACGTGATTTGTGTAATTTTTTATTTTTAAAGGGAAGTTCGCTGGTCACTCAGGAACTATCTAACAACCCCAACTTTACTGGAAAGAGTAAGTGTCCTTCGGGTAACCCTCATATGTTCCAGTAAACAGAAGGTTCACAGGGGCCCTGGGTTGGGTACAGCAGCTCTGGTTACAGTTATTGCAGTACTGGCCAACGTGGGCGAGAAGTAAGTGGGGTACTTGGTAAACCGCCACCGCCGGCCTGCCCAGGACATCTTGGTTTGTTTGTAAGGGTTCGCTGAAAACCTTGAGATAAAGATCCAAGGAGGAATAAGCAACACCTGCAGAATTATGGGGGCCAGTTGTTCAGGTAGGGGGCGATCAACCTCGGTTCGGGTTGATTCAGAGAACCGACCCGTTGGGTCGGCAAGGTACATCATGTGTGAAAAATACGGAAGTCACACAGAATCTTTATGTGATGAATGGGAGAGAATGACTGTACAAGACAGGGACAAATTCCCAAGAATAGGTAGCTTCAGTCCAGAAGTGTTACAAAATTTAAGGAGGAGGATATGTCTCATTGAACCAACAAAGAGACGAAGTAAACATTATGATTATGTGCAGTTAGGGCAACAGGAAGGTGAATTACAAAGAGATTCAATTGACTTTTCTGAATCTTATCTTGAGAGGAGAGACATGGCATCGGGGAGGATTATGGTTGCGGAGAAAAGCACAAGGTTGAACAATAAAAACGCTCTTAGCAACTGTAGTATAGATTATAAGAATAAGTGTAATAACTGTAACAATGATTATTGTAATACTGTTGAATGTACAACTATTAACCTATGCAAGTTGCACCCCATGTCAAACTTCCCTCAGGAATACAAACAAGAAAGTGAGCCCAGAACGATGTCAGCACCTCTTCCAGCAACCATCACAAAAGCCATCCAGGTGGACGCGACCAAATTGGTAAAGGCAATAATCGAACCCCCTAACGGAGGGTCAGGTGAGGTCGTGTCCACAGGTACGTACAATGTTTCATATCACGCACAAACAAATGTACCCCATATTGTAAGACCAACACAAGATGATGTAACTGAGCTCGATCTGGCCAGGGTGATCTCAGTCCCCAATGGGAAGACTGACGATCAGGGAATCATTCCCGTCAAGGACAGTGCAATGCGCTGTCTCTGGTCCCGGACCGAATTGAGATCAATTGTGTCTGAATTTCCTGATCCTAGGAAAAATCTAGTCAAATGTCAAAAGTTTATTAAAGAACTAGGAAACGCCACAGAACCCACCAACAAAGAATGGCGGACAGTGCTGAGGGCATGTTTGCCCTCCAGTGTTGACCCTGAAAAGTTCATTGCTGATTGTAAATTAAACACGGAGGTACCTTGTATGGAAGAACACAATCAGGAATGTATTAGGCAGATTAACCGACAGTTAGGAATATATTTCCCAGCTGCTGTCAAGTGGAATGACATTCTCTCCATAAGGCAAAACGAAAGGGAAAATGTTTCTAATTATTTCAATCGAGCACTGCAAATAATGGCTAGAAACACTGGGATCGCAGACATCAAGGCAAATGCACAACATAAAGAAATAGCGGTTAAGGTATTAATGAATGGTTTAAAAGATGAATTAAAAACAAGGGTACAGACCACCAACCCAAACTGGAGAGATATCTCGGTGACCGCACTAAGAGAGGCCGTCATCAATCATGATCAGAATATCACCAGATACAGAGAGTCACAAAGAGATGAGTTAATGGCAGCAAATATACAGGCCCAAAACACAAGACCACCCCAACAAAAGCCCCACACCCCTGTGAGAAATCCAGATATGGAAGTCTGTTACAATTGTCATAAAAAGGGACACTTTGCAAGAGATTGTAGATCAAGAGAAAGACAACACCATAATCATGGTATCCAAGGAATCAGGTAGGTACAGGGAAAGCGGTTGATGGTGATGAGCATCCAAGCGTTTGAGGAGGCATCAAATCAGCTAAGACCCCAGTTCACTGACACTTGGAGAAAGCCAAGGATCTGTTACCATTGTAGAAGAGAAGGGCATTATGCCAACAACTGTAATAACCCACATAAAGTTAGACCCCCTAGACCAAGAAATGAGCAAAATTACAAAACACACCATTATAATCAGAGATCAGATAGGAGGAATTTTGAGCCACACCCATGATAGGTAGTCAAGAAAGGTGATCATACGACGGATGGTAAGCCTGAGGTAACGGTTAATAAAGTGGGAGGTCATTCACTGAAGACACAGGAATGACCAGGTGAAACGTTGTAAATGTATTTGTGAAGAAAAAAATGTTTTTCTCTCTCTCTCTCTATCCCCATCTTTGACGATTATCGGTAAGAATTCACACATTGCATATCCACTTGGTCCTTGCAGAAGTCTACCAAACCCCAGCATGACCTCCGCCACAATGTATTTCTGGCCAGATACAGACAGTGGAGTAATGCAGGTGCTGGTGGGGAGGGACTGCTCAAGGAGACCATTAGACACATAGATATGACAGCCTAATAAGTCTGACAATGTTTTTCTAATGCTAACAATGTTTTCTTAATGTTGACAATGTTTAAAAATGCTTTGTTTCTCTTTTCTTATTGATGGTTATTGTCGAGTTATGTAATGTATATATGCACATGAATTGTTCTCTATCTCTTTTGTTTTTTTTTTTTGTTGTCTCTCTCTTCCCACTCATGTTTCCATGGTTTAAAGATGCTATGTCACCCCTCAGTTGGACCAATGGTAATGCCAGATTTTTGCTCCTTACAGAAAGATCGTCGGTTGGGAAGGAATATTGCATCACCAGAATGTTCGTTTGGAAGACTGAGAGACAGCACCTTTGAGAGGACAGCAGAACAAGAAGAACAACAAGACGAGAGAACTTATTATCGTAACAAGTTCTCTCCCCCTCAAACTGATTTCTTATACCCCCTTTACAAATTTCTTCTTTTCTCCTCCTGTAAGATGGACTTGCCCCAAGAGACTGTGATATGGATTTCCCTGTTGACCATGATGTTGACCAGAGCAGTCTGTTTCGGTGAGAGTACCAGCGAGGTCGAGAAAGGATCCAGAAAGGTCCTGATGACTGAGACGGAGGTGTAAATTTCCAATAGCAACCCAATCACCAAGCAAAGGCGAGTACCGGGCACGATCTAACAACCATGTTATCTGTAAACATTTTCTTTGAAGGATTGTTAGCTCAAAAAGAAAATTGTATCTGTAGGCTCTGTGATAATCTGGTTGAAGATGGATGCATAAAGAAATGCCAATCCAGTTTTAATATCCATATGGACCGGCATCCATTGAGTGACTATCACTCCTTAGTGGGTAACGTGTTAAACCAAACAGATTGTTGGGTATGCTCTCAAGTACCTCAGGGTCATAGCAAATCAGGGCTAGTATCATTTCCTTTAACGTTAGGGGAGGTACTTGAGCTAAGTGGTGGGAGACCGGTGGACCGGAGGTTTAATACCTCCAGCCCTCCTAGTTTGAAGCTCCACCAATACCATGTGGATAGGTCCCTCTTATGTTTCAATATCTCCAATCCCAGAAAACCGGGAAATTGGGAAGTGTCATGGAGCAACCAAACCATGACCTTTTCACACAGAGCAGATAGAATGCCTACAGATACAGAGCTTGTACGCCACATAGCCAGTAGAGGAAAATCTTTCCGGTATCGATATACCTTAGGAAATAGGATTACTAGAGTTGGAGAGGTATCACCAGGATACTGTGCACATATCGTACAAACTGATACGTGCATTAAGCAGATGGAAGAATTAGGGTCAGGAGATTTCACCTGGAAGGTTTGTAACATGGTAATGTCCTTCTCCGTCCCATATGTTCTCCCCGATGACGCATATTTCATATGCGGGAGAAAGGCGTACAAGTGGCTTGCCCCAAACTCTGAAGGATTGTGTTATATTGGAAAAGTATTGCCTGAAGTGATGACTGTAACACATGACAAAATGAAAGACATACACCGTGGTGCCCAAGCTCCTTATACTCACACTCATTACGAGCACCGAGTTAAAAGACAACTGTCAGAAAGGTTAGAGCATCCGGCCTCTGATCTTATCCATGAATCCACCGGGATTCAGGTTCTGGTAGCGTTAGATTTCACTCGCACCGCTCGAGGAGTGATGAATTATAGATACATTTCCGCACTCGCCAATTTGTTAGATAATATCACTGAAATGTATGATGACACGTTCAGATACACTGGAAGAGAACTTCAAGCGTACAAAACAGAACTAGTTCAGCATAGGATGGTTCTTAATTATCTTACAGCAGTAACAGGCGGATATTGTGTTACATTGGCAACACAGTACGGCATAAAGTGTTGCACTTATATCACGAATAGCACCGAGGATCCGGTAGAGGTCATAGACCAAAAGATGGACGATATTCTGCAATTAAAGTGGGAATTTCGTCGAAAACACAATCTCACCCTTGCTGCTGTAGGTAATGAGCTGACTGGTTGGGTGTCATGGTTGAACCCGCGAAATTGGTTCTCCGGTTTAGGAGACTGGGCTCAAGGAGTCATAATGGATGTTGGAAAGTTTCTACTATGTATCTTGGGTGTCGTTATATCGATTGGATTGATATTTAGATGCGGGCAGGCTTTAATGAGGTGCAAACAAAGTACAAAAGTGATGAGCGTGAGGAGTGAGGAAACTGTAAGTAACCTGGATTTGATTTATGACCCAATAATAGAAACCCGAATGTGATGAAAATGCGATTATACGGTCCGTTTCTTTCACCTGTTTTTCTGCTTTTCTCCAAGATACAAAGACCCCCTTGGACGAGGAAGTTGACGAGACGCTATACAGACAACAGACAAGCACCAAAGATGAAGTTTTGACCACTTGAGAAATGGACACTTGATGAACTTTGCCATGGATCCCCAGTTTCCCTAGTACATTTAAACTCACGCTAGCCCAACATTTTTTTGTAAATCCGATGGCTCTGACAAAGCTATTTGCTCATGCCCAAGGAGCAATACAGCGCAAAGAAGACGACTCTCAACAGATACCGAACACAACTTCGACGACAGATGTACATTTCCCTGACATAGAATATCATTGCATTTTCCATAAGTGTTCTTTATCTTCATCTCTACAACCCTCAGGTAATGACACACATAGACGATAGGGAATACAGGCACAGATATCAGCAACCACATACCTCCCCCATTCATGTATCATCAACTAAAATGTGCTCCCCATTTTGTTCAAAATCCGAAAAGAGCTCGGTAAAGTTTGACAGCCCATCCACAGACCTGTACCACAGGATAAGAAGGAATTCAAATGTATACTTCGCAATACCTCGAAGCTTGATTTACAACACGTACGGCACGATGATACATGACCCTCCAAACATGGACTCATACACACATGCTTCTGCTATCACACTAGGTCATACCCTCTTCACACCTACTCCTCTCTCCTCCCTCACCCAACCATGGAAATGAATTAACCCCTGACATATATTTTTCTCCTTTTGAAATGTTTTAGAAGGTGGCAGTTATTATTGACTGCCAAAGGGTGGACTGTCAAAGTCAGAAAAATATCCCCATACACGTTGCCATATTTGCACCGCACACTGGTCCGTGCTGCGCATGCGTACGCTCTCCCGTGAAGGCGCATACCCGCAATAGCGTGCACTCGCAGGCGCGGTATGCGTATTTACGGTAGAGTTTATGTAGTCGTAGCGTGCGACTCATTCGTTACATATTTTCACAATTAATGTAGTTTATAGATCATGATCCCTTTGATAGTTTCTGAAAGTTTGGTTAATATAGAAGGTCCCTGTTTAAAGTAATCCCTCTTTGTATTGTACGAAGGGTCTAACAGGAATCATACAGCAGTGTTTGGTACCCATCGGAAGAGTATTTAATTAGCAATATTCCGGTGTTGGTTTGGAGCGTATTAATCGCTCGTGCGAATAGTTATGGACATAAGAAGTTTATGTCAATTTCTATTATTTACACATACTCAGGTATGCGGCGGGAAACCTAGTTCCCCACCCACCTGAGCTGTTTGAAATCGTCACAGCCCACCTGTATGAATCAACCTATGACCTTTTGTTGTGATACAGGGTCGAATTCCTTCATCCAATGGACAATGGGATTGTAGGGACTATGAGATTGCATTGTGTGTGGGGCATAAATAGGCAGGCCGACCACATCCAGCTCTCACTCTTCAACGGTTCTCATTGCTGAAAATCGGGTGCTGGATGTCCAGGCGCATGCGATCGTTTACCCTTGTGCGTAAGTTTCTCTCCGTAATCATTGTCTTTCTGTGAGCCAATTTCTCTCATCTCTCTCCGTCTCTCTCTCTCTCTCTCTTTCCCTTCTCTTTCTCTCGTATCTCCCCTAGACTAGTATTGTATTGTATTAGATAGTATTGTATTTTGGTTAGGAAGTCTCTGTTATATTGTAGTGTATCATTTGTACTGTTATCCCCTTTTTACAAGTATATTAGATATAATACAGTTGATAGGCTTTGGACCCTAAACCAGTATCTGTGTATTTCCTATAGTGTTAAGTGTTCACTTGAGCGTCGGTGACGCTCAAGCAGCTTTGTAGTTAGTCAGGTTACACAAGGTTGCACTTACACCCTGTATTCACATTAAGGTATTCCGTGTATTTCATTGGTATAAGGTTTAGACATAAAGGTATAGCGTTGTGAGCGTCTGCGCCGCTGGTGATCTCCTCGTGGTCTCGAGCGTCCGCTACGCCATAGCGAATCATTACTCTAGTCATAGCCAATAACGTGTCCTGTGATCACTGGGCCGTGAGCGAACGTGACGCTTGAGCGTCTCGCCTACGGCTGAGCGATCGTTACGCAACTAGCGTACCATTACGGTACTTCTTAAGTAAACAGCGTACAGTGTTCTTAGACTTCATAAAGGGTTGTTTATACGACAAGGGAATTTAGCATTGTCACCAGAGAAGTATCCAACCGGTAAAAGAAGAGCAGTAGCCTGTGGGGGAAGTGGCTGAGACCAGTGGAACAGGTAAGTATGGTATCATTTGTGTACATATATAGTAAAACCCAAAAATAAAACAACAAAAAAACCAAGAAAGTAACGTCAGAAATGGAGAAAAACCTGTCCGCACATTAGTATTTGCCAGTAGGAAAGCGGACAGAGACAAGGTAACCCCAGGGTATTTCTTTCAGTTACCATATAAGAAGTATTCATTCCTAGTAATGCCCCTAGTAAAGATGAGCTTGGAAATGTTTGTTGGACCATGTACAGACCCTTAATACGGGATGAGAAGGATTGAATGCAATACTTCGCATGACCTAGAAGCTTGTTAAACTTCTTTTTGTTTTTGTCTCTTGCAGTAATAGAAAACTCTCCATCTGGATAAGACCACTGGTAAACACTAATTCGGCAAATGGGAGGTGGCTGTCTCTGTGCAAATGGACGGGCTCAATAAGGCATTGAGTGTCAGGGTGCAGACTTCTTTGCAAAATTGGAAAGGGGTCACAGTAGCTAATCTTAGATAGTGTGCTATTGAACATCACAAGAATAGTGCTAGGCGCAGAGAACAACAGGTGGAGAGGTTGAGGATGGTAAGTATACTGGCACATACAGGAAAGACCCATCAGTCCAAACCCCAGATCCCTAATGGTCAATAATATGTTACACTTGTAGGAAGGAAGGGCATTTTGCCAGAGATTGTAGGAGTAGTAGGACACATAGTCAATATAGATCCCCTAGACAGAAAACACAAGCCACATTATTAAACACATAGATGGGACCAAGGGACATATAGTAAGGAATCACGAGCCATATAGAAAACAAAGATTCGGGCAATGGGAGTAACAGGAACGATGCAACAATACCCTTTGAGTAGACTTGCAGAGATTACTATAGGGCCCTTGCAAACCAAACAGTCTTTTTTGCTGGCTGCATCGGCTCCGACTAATCTACTCGGCAGAGACTTAGTGTGTAAAATGCGGTGTGTCATATATTGTACTCCTGAGGGTGTCTTCTTGGATATACCTGAGAACCATGCTCAAGAAGTACAAAATATACTAGACACCCCTCAAAGGCTAATGTCACATTCTACTGTTCTAGATGCATGTCCATCACAGGTAGAGGAAATTATCTCACAGATACCGGGTTCCCTATGAACTTAGGATGGACAGGACACTGGATTGATGGCTGGGATAGCGATACGATAAACACAGAATTTTTTTTTAAGGGGAGTAGACCAAGTAGAGAATCACTTCCCCGTAGTGCCCAATCCAGTTGTCAAATTTTTATAAAATCTTCTCCACCACTACAAACTCATCTGTCACCAACCTCTATTCTGTTTTTCTACAGTTTCCTCTTCATCTTTTGCGTTCACACAGGGTGGTACAATACATGGACCCAAGTACAGTTCAAACTCCACATGCCTAGGTCCTTCAGAGTTCTGCCCGAACCCAGTATATCTCAACAGCATGATGACACCAGTATTACTGCAGTGTGCCTTCTCATGCACAAAGGGTGGAGAATGGGAATACTGGTGAAGGGAAATTTTGTATAGACACTGATATGCCTGTTGGTGAATGGCAAACCTGACATTTTCTTTTTCATTTTCTTCTTATTTCTCTCCTCTAGAGATGTTTCTTTTTTCTTTCTTTTTTTTTGAGTTATGCTCATGGTACTCTACATTGCAAACACACGATAGTTAAATTAAGATGCAAAAAAAATTGTGTTCCCTGCAGGAAGAGGCAGTCTGGAGGACAAAGGGGTATGGCCAGGAGTCCTCTGGACTGTGGGCAGGTGGACACGGTAAGCCAGTAGCCCCCAGAGCATACCTTCCAAGTCTAGCTGAGGTGGCACACGGTCTGACTCATCTAGGCAAAGAGGGTAGGTGCAGGCTGATGAGAGTCTACTGGTGTGCGCCAGGATTCTATTCTCATGCAGGTAAAGAGAGCAATGACCTGTCTTGCTTGCTTTAGGAAGAATATTGGTAAAGCAATACCAACAGAGCCATCCCATATCCCTCCTGCAGACGGATCTTTTCAGGAAATACAAATCGACTTTGTACAGTTAACACCCTTTAGGAATTATTGTTATGTATTGGTGTGCACTGATGTTTTCTCAAACTGGGTAGAGGCATTTCCTGCCGCCACGGATGCTGCTGTGTTTACCACAAAGAAAAATTGCGCAGAAATTTGTGTGTAGATAATGGTACCCCTAGAAGTAGGAGCAAAGCTTGAAATTGTACTATTGTGATCATAGATACTGCCACTAGTATTATGTAGCTTCGGAACCACTCCCAGATCTTCACTCAACGAATCACCCTCTTCGAAATTTGTTTTTGTTTTGGTATTTGTGTTTTTTTTTGGGTTGTTTTTGGAAGACAACCTCATGTCATGATTGATCCGCACAATGATCAGAAATACACCAATGAGGTGACAGTACAGTACTTTATTGAGATGAGCCAGCATTTGAGAACTTGACAAAAGAACTTGAAACTGTTGATTGCTGGTATGCCAAATACTAACTGTCTTGATTGTGAACCAAGAGACTGTGTGATTGTTCTTACGCTCAGGTTGCCTAATAGACAGGTGGGAAGGACCATACCAAGATTTGTTGACAGCACTAAAGGTCGCCGAAAGAGAGACTTGGATCCACTCGTCTCACTGCAAGAAGGTCGCTGACCCGGAGAGAACTCGTGACAAAGTAGTTTATTGCTCACATTCATCGAGTTTGTGTGTTCGAAGTGAACTGTGTGTTCCAAGTGAACTGTGTGTTCAAAGAGCAAGGTGGAGAGCAAAGTGAACTGTGTGTTCCAAGTGAACTGTGTGTTCAAAGAGCAAGGCAAATAGATCGCAAAAGTATCATCAGAGACTCTGTTCCGTGAAGACTGAGAGGCAGCACTGTTGAACACTACCTGAGCGTACTAAAGGATTACAGAAAGACCAGTCATTGTAATTCATTTGTTATGAACAAGAGTTGTTTTGTTCTATTTCTCTTTTGTCTCTTTCCCGCTGACAAACATTTTCTTTCAGGATATTCTATTTTTGCTAGGGTTATTTTATGAGGAGTTGAGTGTGGGACTGGAACTGGGTCTGGAGGAAGGAGTGATTTCCTTATAGGATCCCAGGATTAGCCGATCAGTTTGTTAAAATCAGAGAAAAATCAAAGGTCTAGTAGTTATGGAGTTCAGAGGTAATCAGGAACAGTCAGACAATGGCTATTCACACATTGCAGATAAAGAGCTCACTAATATATGTGGAAGAAAGGTTTATGAGTGGCTCTCCCCGAACTACGAAGGTTTATGTTATTTAGGAAGGACACTACTTATAACCCTTGTTCAATGATTAAACAGACCTAGCATACGTTCCAGAAATGGAAACAATGTTCAGAAAATGATAGGAATATGTAGATCATGAAAATTTTATATGTCACGATTTGTTTGTGTCTTCTTCATCTACCCAGCAGAACCTCAATCGAATCCAAACATCAGTGTACAAAGACGTAGGTACATGTATGTGTGAAATGTTCATCGCAAATCAGACATTATAGGCCAAAGCATTGAAGCATTGTCCCAGCATACTCTATAGGTTGAATGTTGTCCACACCCAACCAGTGGTCCCGTGACCGCCCAGTGCATATAGAGGATGTCTCGTCCTCCTCCCTGTCTTCCCCAAATATAGTCAAGTGTCTGATTTGCGAAATGCATACATACTTGTGTCTAGGTCACCGATTATTGTATGAAATATTTTTTTCTTATGTTAATAATTGATGGCAGTTATTGTTTGCTGCCAAAGGGTGGACTGTCGAAGTCAAAAATATTACATAAAGAGAACATACAAACTCTACACGCATATAAGTCGCTATACTTGCAAATACGCACAGCGAGCACAGCAATATATGGTAGCACACGCATTTACACGGACATGACACAGAGATGGATTCGACACTTATTTCATACAGTACATAACTATAATAATATCAAGCGCCAGACATCATGATGATTTAAAATTATCTAATGAAGTAATGTCATGAATGTGTATTATTTGAACGAAACAAGATAGACCTGTCGTGTTTACTGTTAAAACGACCAGATTAATGTGTGGATTCATTTGATACTTGTTATTAAGTTGTAGGACATTGCAACACGGAATTATGATTAAATGTATAAAAGCTAAAATCACTCTTATTAGGTAATGAACAGGAAACTCAGGCCAGCCCTTTGGATGTCTTCAAGGCTGAACCTGATTACCAGATACAAAGGGACTGGTGACTCATCGTGAACCCCTTCCCCCAAAAACTAGATAACACTTATTGATCACACAGGAGCTCAGGTGCTGTAAGGTCTGAGACGATGATGGACTTGCTGGCAGATCAGTTCCTGTATTTATTTACAGAGAGAGAGAGACATAAGATGCATTGGAGGGAATGGTAATTGTATCGCTGGCCTGTAACTGTATGTAACTGTATGTATTAACTGCTTACTGTATGAGTTGTAACTATAGGTATACTGTACATTGTAATATGTTGAATCCATATCCTTTTAATAACAAATATATACATCAATGAGCTTTGGAACTCATATAATGTGTGGGTGTATTGTTTTCTCTTATGGGATGCAGTGTTTTACGATGTATAGCGCACATTCATGGGATATGGTAATAAGAGGTGCAGGCATTTACAATATATATTAGAGCGGGCATTTTAAATATTTGTGAGAAATCAATTTGGTATTCACAAAGGGAACACCAAGCCGATTTCATAAAACCGCAGAGTATTTATTATTTACCAGTTATTTTTATAGCACACACATATTCCGCAGTGCTTTACAGAGAATATTCGGCCATTCACATCACTCCCTGCCCCAGTGGAGCTTACAGTCTATATCCTCTAACACATGTACACGCACACACATTCACGCTGTAGTTAATTTTGTTGGGAGCCAATTAACCAGCCAGTATGTTTTTTTGAATTGTGAGAGAAAACCCACACAAGCACAGGGAGAATATACAAACTCCACACAGTTAGTGCCATGGTGGGAATTGCACCCATGACCCCAGTGGTATGAGGTAGTAAGGCTAACCATTATACTGTGGATACTGCCCGCAGATGAACTAGAAGACAGGGTGGCATAGTATGACCATCCTGTCAGAATGATGTTACAGTGTATTTGTTTGGCTCAGCAACCAGATAAGCCCACATGATAAAGTTCAGCCACCTGGCACAAATATATCATTGTAAGAGGCACCATACATTCCATAAACAGGTGACTCACACAGCATCAGCGTAATCTTCAATCATCAATCTTTCCAATCAAAATATAGTTATTGGTTGTCATTTGGGCTCCTACATAGTTACATAGTTGTTGAGGTTGACAAAAGTCCATCGAGTTCAACCTGTACAATAAATGTTTTTTGTTTTTTTTAATCTTAATTAAATGCTGTATCCTTGGATATTTTTTTCCGCTAGGAATCTATCTAATCCATTTTTAAACTTATTGATTGAGTCCACCATTACTACCTTCTCTGGCAAAGAATTCCATACATACATTACCCTATCACATTGCAGCACATTTGTCAAAATGAGAATAAACATGACAATAGTATCCGTTTAGGGCACTACAGATGATATAATGGTTAGCATTACTGCCTCACAGCACAGAGGTCATGTGTTCAATTCCCACCATGTCCCAAACTGTGTGGAGTTTGCATAGTCTCCCTATGCTTGCGTGGGTTTCATCTGGGTACTCTGTTTTCCCCCCACAATCCAAAAATATGCCTGAAGAGTAAATGTCTGAGTGTGCATATGTTTAGGACAGGCCAGATGGGCCAAGTGGTTCTTATCTGCTACCAAATTCTATGTTTCATTTTGCAGATGGATCTTCTGAGCTTAGCACTGTGCATGCTACATAGCGGAGCTCATGCAACAACACATGGTTCTGTTATATGCATCTCTGTCACATGTCGAGTTGCAGCGGCATACATGTATCTGGGCTCTAGCAGAACATTTGCACGTAGACTAAGTGAAGATATGTACACAGGTTTTCTGGCTATGCTGATATTCATTTGATTTCAGACCAATCTCTTGCACCAAGTATATACCTGGTGCAACTTTTTGCTATGGGCTATTTGCAAAAGTGGGTGGATAGGGGTGGTGCAGTCATGTAACCCCTACTATGTAGTGTAGTCCATCAGAGAGTGATGAGTTTAACGGCTGCAATGAGATTCTATTTTTGGGAAAATCTGCACATGCGTGTATATGGCATTGGGAGAAGTGTTAGCGATTCCTACAGCCAGAAGGTGGAACTGCTGCTGAAATACTAGAAGCAATCGGTGTGGTGTCAGTGCAAGCCAGCAGAGGGCGTCTGGAGAGCTAATAGCACTATCAATCAACTTAAGGGGAGCCAGAATTCACGGGTCTGAACTACTGATCCAATCCAAGATACTCTGTTTAGACCACATGAAAAAGCATTGATACTTAAAAGAATGTGTGTATGTCACACTGGAAATGAATTGCCACTGCTGTGGATGCCCATGTTACAGTATAAAAGTAACTGGCATATAAAACTGCTTAGTCAGAGACAGTGTCAATAGTGACATTGTGGCAGATTGCATTTTCATTCAGTATCATATAAAACTGCAGATAATGGACAATATCTATAACTTTAATATACTTTGGTATACAAAGGATCTAGGAGAGAAACCTTAGGTTAGGAGGGATAAATCAGTAAAACAGTTTCAGGAATGTACTGTGTACAGTATTCTTGTTTCCAAGTTCTAAGTTGCAGTTAAGTGCACCAACAAAAGAGTGGCCATCAATCTCATGACTCTTAAGCACATCAAAATTATTTTAAACATAAGTCAATATCTATAGTGGTAATCTGGGGTAAATAACTCTGTAGAGGGGTGCAGTGTCTAGGTGTTTAATCCGGGTCCACACACAGCTTTCCAGGTAAATAAATTAAAGCAATGCTTTACTGACAGCATAAATGAAACAGAAACAACAATGTGGCCTAGCCACATTCAGGGCACTAACTCACTTCTCGCAGCTCACTATACTGGGCAGCTAGTCTGAAAACAATGGGGGATATTTAATAAAACATAATTATCTCAAAAAAGCTGGAAAATGCGATATTTATGTTCTCTGGAGAAGGAGATAAATATCTCCTCACCAGTGGCAGTTGCAGAGCAGTCCACAATTCAAATAGGGAAGCCACACAAACTGCCACTCCATTCACTGCCAGACATTACTGTTTAGGACTCACTGGCAGTTGGGGTGGCTCCCCTGTTTGAAATGTGGACTGTGCTGCAATTGCCACTGGTGAGGAGATATTTATCAACATCTCAAGAGTACATAAATATCACATTTTCCAGCTTTTATGAGATAATTATGTTTTATTGAATATCCCCCAATGTCTTACAGTCTTGCCTGCTTCTTGCAGGTATTTCCACAGGCTACAGCCTAGCTAAGCTTGGCTGCCACAACTACAGTCTCAGTCCTGTCTCTGACAAGGGAGGCACCTTCTGGACTTTCTTTGGCGCACGTGCAGTATACTGAAATCCACGATATACATGCGCATTGCAACTTTTGTGTGATTTAGAATCAGCCCCAGTGTGTCTTATCTTTTTCGGACTAGGGAACGGCAATGGGATCTGTGCTCCTGCACACTAGGCTACTAGGAGTCACCCTGAACTGAGCCTTAGAACACTGATGGTAGCTTGAGTGGAGTCACCGCAAGGATGAGGATTTGTTAGTAAAGAACGCTGTAACCCTGTCATACACCCAGTATAAGAGGAAACCACATGAGCAGGTGTTACATCACATAGACACGTGCAGCTGGTCATACAGGCAAACATCAGCAGCTTGTTCCATGCACATAGCGCCAGCGTAATCGCAGAGGAGTTGTGCATGATTCTGAATCTGTCCCTCTACACGCAGATATTTACACACTAGAATCTGATCTAGTTGTGCTTAGTTTGTTATCCAGTGTATTATTTCCAAACTATAGACATGCTGCAGAATAAGATGGTCCCAGATACTGTGGAGAACTGGGAAATGATCTAAATGAGGAACGAGTCCTTTAATGATAAGTCTATTGTTCACAGAGTAATGTGAGGAAGCCACTATGAATGTATTCTCATAATTCATTTTACACTGTAAAATAGAATTCAGCCGTTCAACAAATTGAGAAACATATAGTGAGTCACCGATTTACTGCTCCAGCGATGATTACAGTATGTAGCACTTTTATCACAGGTTATTTAATGTTAAAAGCAAAAATATGATATTTAATCTAAGGAATAAACCTTGAATTTTGTAGAGTGCCTATAGTGTATATTGTAGACCATAGGAAGTAGTTATTTATTTAACCTGACTATAAACACTCACATACACACGTACATATGTGTAACATTGCGTGTGTGATTAAAAATGTCTGGGACCAAAAAAGGCACATTTTGAAGGGACCCTTGATGCACCCTCATAAAGTGATATGTGTTCAATTGGACAAAGTACTTATTGCAGTATTAGAACTTGGGACATTATTCTGAATAATGAATGTGCCATTCTCCCATTGCAAAACTGTGGCACCACAGCATATAAAGAGAGCTCCAACATTATTTGCCGGTGCAGGTTATAACAACCTGCTTAGGGAAAGCTAATAATTTAGCAACTGTTATTGTGAAATTGTGTTTTTCAT
The DNA here is from genome assembly GCF_028390025.1 of Pseudophryne corroboree. NCBI lineage: Eukaryota > Metazoa > Chordata > Amphibia > Anura > Myobatrachidae > Pseudophryne > Pseudophryne corroboree. The sequence continues at coordinate 965,187,422 of NC_086445.1, read as the reverse complement.
TACTATTCTCATCATCACATTAGTTTGTGATTATAATATGTAAATATCTGTGATTCAATTGTCTTTTGCATTCTTGAATGATCCAATATGATGTGAACTGTAGTCAGTTGTCATCTCTTTATCTTCTTTTTATGCCCTATTCTTCTTGTGATTATTTAATATTTTTGGCAATCAACAAATCATCTTCCTCAATCCAGAGTTCATTGCAGTTTAATAAAAGACTTCCTGTTGGAATTGCTGACTCACTCCTGTTTTGTATCAATCTATTCTACCTCTCTGAGCAATGTACTATAAAACAAGGTACGGGTGAGAACATTTAAAGGGAAAGGTCTGTCACATAGCCACCCAACACCTGTGATACCTCTCTCAACCTCTACCCGTCTTACATATATATATGAAGAAAAGTGAAGAATAGCGCCTAGGACAATCCTAATTAAGACACACTGATAAAGTATTATAGGATCAATTAAGATATTAAAACACACCCCATCAATCATTGGGTGGCAGCTCGTGCCCAGTACGGGGGAAATAAATAAAAATAGAGTGAAAAAGAGCCCCTAATAGTGTTATATATTAAGATAATATTGTATAGCCAGTTCACCCTGTGAGGTGTGCAATGTGCAAAATTTAAAAAAGAACAATTTAGCTCCTCGAGGACAGCTTCGATCGGATGACACTTTAGGACATGTAAATTAGAAAACAAAAGGCAAACATAGTGTGTACTGTTTTCACAAAATTAAAATCCGCATAAAACTCTGAAATTAGGAACCTTGCTGGTCCCAGTAACCATACAGAAGCTTATCAAATTATAAATATAAACAAAGTTTAATACAAAAAATCCTGACGCAAATGCACAAGATAAAAACAATAAGATAGCTTATCTATCCACAATTGGAAATGTCGCGTGAACAGCAAATCCCAGTTCCATAACCAGATGTTCAATTTAAAATCCTGAAGCAAATGCAGGTAGCATACGTACAAGATAAAAACATAAAAACGGCTTATCTGTCCACTGTTAGAAGTATCGGGTGAGCAGCAAATCCCAACCCAACGCGTTTTGTCCTTTGGGAGAGGACTTTTACAAGGGGAAACATGATGGGAACAAAGCAGGGTATTTATGGTGTTGATAATTAGTCACATGACAAACAGGAAGCAACACATCGCTTCCTGTGACCAATAGAGTAAATGATCATATCTTTATAGAACAGTGAGTGATATAAATGTATGGTAGCATAGGAACATGAAAAGTGACCTTAATAAGTTAAATAACAAATAAGACATATTAGAGTCCGTAAGCGGTTCTGAAGCGGCCGTGGACCGCACATTGAGCCGCAAACACATCACTTCCGGCCGGCGTGTGTGGGGAGCGATGGCGCGCCTTTTAGCGGTGACACGCACTGTGGAGCGCATCCGCGTCACTTCCGCCAGGCGCTGGCGGAAGTAGTGCTGTCAATGTTAGCGGTGGCTCGAAGCGTGGAACGCACCGCGTGACCTCCGATGTACGGACAGCAATCGCTTCTGGTCTGGCTTTGGGAGACGACCACGATTAGATAGAGCACAGCAGGAGTTAGTTCCGGGATAATGACACGCACAGCTATCTTCTTTAGCTTTCTCCCAGCTTTGTCTTGCTTTTAGCAATACAATGGAACGCACGGCCATTATTAAAAGTTCTATGGCCATATAGTCTAATACATATTCTAAAAAGAAAAAATGAAGGTGTCTTAAGTACAAAGGGGGTAATTCCAAGTTGATCGCAGCAGGATTTTTTTTAGCAGTTGGGCAAAACCATGCGCACTGCAGGGGAGGCAGATATAACATGTGCAGAGAGAGTTAGATTTGGGTGTGGTGTGTTCAATCTGCAATCTAAATTGCAGTGTAAACATAAAGCAGCCAGTATTTACCCTGCACAGAAATAAAATAACCCACCCAAATCTCACTCTATCTGCACATGTTATATCTGCCTCCCCTGCACTGCACATGGGCCCTCATTCCGAGTTGATCGGTCGCAAGGCGAATTTAGCAGAGTTACACACGCTAAGCCGCCGCCTACTGGGAGTGTATCTTAGCATCTTAAAATTGCGACCGATGTATTCGCAATATTGCGAGCACAAACTACTTAGCAGTTTTAGAGTAGCTCCAGACTTACTCTGCCTGTGCGATCAGTTCAGTGCTTGTCGTTCCTGGTTTGACGTCACAAACACACCCAGCGTTCGCCCAACCACTCCCCCGTTTCTCCGGCCACTCCTGCGTTTTTTCCGGAAACGGTAGCGTTTTCAGCCACACGCCCATAAAACGCCGTGTTTCCGCCCAGTAACACCCATTTCCTGTCAATCACATTACGTTCGCCGGAGCGATGAGAAAGCCGTGAGTAAAAATACTTTCTTCATAGCAAAGATACTTGGCGCAGTCGCAGTGCGAATATTGCGCATGCGCACTAAGCGAAATTTCACTGCGATGCGATGAAAAATAACGAGCGATCAACTCAGAATGAGGGCCATGGTTCTGCCCAACTGCTAAAAAAAATCCTGCTGCGATCAACTTGGAATTACCCCCCTAAGTGTACACATAAGCAAATGATAATAATGAGAAGAATAGTCTGATGCTCGTGATAAAAGAATAAGTATACTATTATCGATTTTTAGGAGTATTCACAATTATTAGAAAATTGGTAATAATTAAAATTTATAATTAGAATTTATGATAAGATACAGATATATCCTCATACATCTTCTTTGCAGTCACGACAACAAGCCCCACTAGGCACGCTAGGTCGCGTGACACTCTCCTAGCTTTTGGTGTCTTTTTTTGCTTCTTATTGGCCACGGAATGCGACTAGGATGCACAAGGAGACTGTGCTGATTAATTTCATATATGATACTTGTATATCTGTGAGTGACTGAGTCTCTGAATCTGTATATGAAGTGCTACAATGTAGCAGCCGCAGCTTTTTCCAATAGAAGTTCTGTTCTACTCTGTATACAGACTCCGTTCCACACAGTATACAAGTGTCATATATCACATTAATCAGCACAGTGTCCTTGTGCGTCCTAGTCTTCGACAAAAAAAGACGCCCGACTTTAGCAGAGATGCTCACTCACGCCAGGCATCTTGTGCTGCGTGGTGTACTAAGGCTAGATGTAGGAGGACACATCTGTATATACAGTGTATTGCATGTACATCAGGAGAATATACTTTTCCACACGTGGAAGACAATTATGGAATAAGCCCGGCCAATACAGAATCTTTTCCAAGCTAATGAACATAAACATCAACATTACACAGAGATCTAATTTATAAAAAGCAAACTGGCTGAGGCGTAGCTCAAACTCTTATTTGGTTACAATTTTCAGCTGTGTACATCACCCAAGTGCATTGGTTTGTGGAGCTTGATGGCAGAGTTTTGCAGTGGACGTATCGATTGCAATGGCAGATGGGAGGAGTTGGGTGAAATGACAAATGAGTAAAAACAAGATTACATTTTGGGAATAAACTGAATAAATGGGTGCATTTCCAGGGGTGTGTCCTGTTTTGCAGAAAGGAACACAGCTATTTTATTTCCACAAATTTTGCACAAACTGAGCTGGCAGAGATTCGGTCCTGTTTGGCGTCACCCTCAGTATCTCAGGAGAAAACCAGAAAAGTCTAATTTGATGAAGATGAAGGTTGTTGTACTCCTTTGTTATATTTACACTTTTGCACAGTGCAGCTCAACTTGGTTGGCTCTGTCTGTCCATGAAACTGGGCATTTTGGACACGGCAACTGGCAATAATCGAGCGCTCGGAACCGCCCTGAGTGGTAGGAGTGTTGAAAGAGTGTTGTAGGCATGTATCAAACATTCAGTGCGAGTCACAGGTTTCCATTGCAAGATGCACAAACCCCTGCACAAATCATACTAAATCAGGCTACCGTGGCTGCTTGTAACTTTGAGTGAGACTCAGAATAAAGTGAGCTAGGCATAACATCTTGGTATTGCAAAATCAAAGCTATCTGCAGTGCCTATGTGCAGCAGTTTTACACCTGGAGATGTGGCTGACAGTGATATGGTAAATATTTAAGTTATGGTACCCAATTTGTGCACATTACAGTACTTTAATGACGTGTCTGTCCCGTTTACCATAGACGATACAAATACATATAGACTAGAGATGTGCACCGGAAATTTTTCGGGTTTTGTGTTTTGGTTTTGGATTTGGTTCCGCGGCCGTGTTTTGGATTCGGAAGCGTTTTGGCAAACCTCCCTGAAATTTTTTTGGCGGATTCGGGTGTTTTTTTTTCTTCAAAAACCCCTCAAAAACAGCTTAAATCATAGAATTTGGGGGTAATTTTGATCCTATAGTATTATTAACCTCAATAACCACAATTTCCACTCATTTCCAGTCTATTCTGAACACCTCACACCTCACAATACTATTTTATTCCTAAAATTAGCAGGTCGCTGGATGACTAAGCAAAGCGACCCAAGAGGGCGGCACAAACACCTGGCCCATCTAGTAGTGGCACTGCAGTGTCAGACAGGATGGCACTTCAAAAAATTGGCCCCAAACAGCACATGATGCAAAGAAAAGAGAAAAAGAGGTGCACTGTGGTCCCTGGACGGCTAAGCTAAGCGACACAAACACCTCAATATCACAGGAATTATTCGTTCTAATCAATGGTATTATTGGTCCAAATCACTGGAAGAAAATGACAAAATCACTGGAATTATTCGTTCTAATCAATGGTATTATTGGTCCAAATCACTGGAAGAAAATGACAAAATCACTGGAATTATTCGTTCTAATCAATGGTATTATTGGTCCAAATCACTGGAAGAAAATGACAAAATCACTGGAATTATTCGTTCTAATCAATGGTATTATTGGTCCAAATCACTGGAAGAAAATGATAATATCACTGGAATTATTCGTTCTAATCAATGGTATTATTGGTCCAAATCACTGGAAGAAAATGACAAAATCACTGGAATTATTTGTTCTAATCAATGGTATTATTGGTCCAAATCGCTGGAAGAAAAATAAGATTTTAAACCTACCGGTAAATCTATTTCTCCTAGTCCGTAGGGGATGCTGGGGACTCCGTAAGGACCATCGGGTATAGACGGGCTCCGCAGGAGATAGGGCACCTAAAAAGAACTTTGACTATAGGTGTGCACTGGCTCCTCCCTCTATGCCCCTCCTCCAGACCTCAGTTAGAGAACTGTGCCCAGAGGAGATGGACACTACAAGGCAGGATTTAGAAATCCAAGGGCAAGATTCATACCAGCCCACACCAAGCATACCACGTAACCTGGATCATACAAAACAAGTTAACCGTATGAACAATAACAGCAACGGTCCAAGACCGATGTCAACATAACATAACCTGTAACATAACCCTTATTTAAGCAACAACTATATACAAGTCTTGCAGAGTTTCCGCACTGGGACGGGCGCCCAGCATCCTCTACGGACTAGGAGAAATAGCTTTACCGGTAGGTTTAAAATCTTATTTTCTCTTACGTCCTAGAGGATGCTGGGGACTCCGTAAGGACCATGGGGTTTATACCAAAGCATCCAATCGGGCGGGAGAGTGCGTATGACTCTGCAGCACCGACTGAGCAAACGCTAGGTCCTCATCAGCCAGGGTATCAAACTTGTAGAATTTAGTAAAAGTGTTTGACCCCGACCAAGTCGCCGCTCGGCAAAGTTGTAATGCAGAGATGCCTCGGGCAGCCGCCCAAGAAGTGCCCACCTTCCTAGTGGAATGGGCCTTAACCGAATTTGGTACCGGCAATCCAGCCGTAGAATGAGCCTGCTGAATCTTATTACAGATCCAGCGAGCAATAGTGTGCTTCGAAGCAGGTGCGCCAATCTTATTGGCAGCATACAGGACAAACAGAGCCTCTGTTTTCCTAATTCTAGCCGTCCTGGCTACATAAATCTTTAAGGCCCTGACTACGTCCAGGGATCTGGAATCCACCAGGTCACTTGTAGCCACAGGCACCACAATAGGTTGATTCACATGGAATGAAGAAACCACCTTAGGCAAAAATTGCGGACGTGTCCTCAATTCAGCTCGATCCACATGAAAAATCAAGTAGGGGCTTTTGTGTGACAAAGCCGCCAATTCTGACACTCGCCTTGCCGATGCCAAGGCCAACAACATGACCACCTTCCAAGTAAGAAATTTCAACTCAACCTTGTTAAGCGGTTCAAACCACTGTGATTTTAGGAACTGCAACACCACGTTGAGGTCCCACGGTGCCACTGGAGGCACAAAAGAAGGCTGGATGTGCAGCACTCCCTTTACAAACGTCTGGACTTCTGGAAGAGAAGCCAACTCCTTCTGAAAGAAAATCGAGAGGGCCGAAATCTGTACCTTAACCGAGCCTAATTTCAGGCCCATATCCATTCCTGTCTGTAGGAAGTGGAGAAAACGACCCAGATGAAAATCTTCCGTAGGTGCATTCTTGGTTTCACACCAAGACACATACTTTCGCCAGATACGGTGATAATGCTTAACCGTCACCTCCTTCCTAGCATTTATTAAAGTAGGGATGACCTCTTCCGGAATCCCCTTTTTCGCTAGGATTCGGCGTTCAACCGCCATGCCGTCAAACGTAACCGCGGTAAGTCTTGAAATACACAGGGCCCCTGTTGCAACAGGTCTTCCCTCAGAGGAAGAGGCCAGGGATCCCCTGTGAGCATCTCTTGTAGATCTGAGTACCAGGCCCTTCGAGGCCAGTCTGGGACAACGAGTATCGTCTGTACTCTTCTTTGCCTTATGATCCTCAACACTTTTGTGATGAGAGGAAGAGGAGGAAACACGTAGACCGATTTGAACACCCACGGTGTTATTAGAGCATCTACAGCCACTGCCTGAGGGTCCCGAGACCTGGCACAATACCTACGAAGTTTTTTGTTGAGGCGTGACGCCATCATGTCTATTTGAGGAGTTCCCCAAAGACGTGTTATGTCTGCAAAGACTTCTTGATGAAGTCCCCACTCTCCTGGATGGAGATGGTGTCTGCTGAGGAAGTCTGCTTTCCAGTTGTCCACTCCCGGAATGAAGACAGCCGACAGAGCGCTTACATGATTTTCCGCCCAGTGAAGAATCCTGGTGGCTTCCGCCATCGCGCCTCTGCTTCTTGTCCCGCCTTGGTGGTTCACATGAGCCACTGCTGTGACATTGTCTGATTGAATCAGAACCGGTAGGTTTCGAAGAAGACTCTCCGCTTGTCGAAGGCCGTTGTAAATGGCCCTGAGTTCCAACACATTGATGTGTAGACAGGACTCCTGGTCTGACCAAAGTCCCTGAAAATTTTTTCCTTGTGTGACCGCTCCCCATCCTCGGAGGCTCGCGTCCGTGGTAACCAGGATCCAATCCTGAATTCCGAACCTGCGACCCTCCAGCAGGTGAGCACTTTGCAACCACCACAGGAGAGACACTCTGGCTCCTGGGAAAGAGTTATTTTCTGATGTAAGTGCAGATGGGACCCGGACCACTTGTCCAGAAGGTCCCATTGAAAAGTCCTTGCATGGAACCTTCCGAAGGGAATGGCCTCGTAGGCCGCCACCATTTTTCCCAGAACTCGAGTGCATTGGTGAACTGACACCCTTTTCGGTTTTAGCAGGTCTCTGACCATGTTCTGTATGTCCTGGGCTTTCTCTATTGGGAGGAAGACCTTCATTTGTTCTATATCCAGTATCATACCTAGGAACGGTAGTCGGGTTGTCGGAATCAACTGTGACTTCGGTAGATTTAGAATCCAACCGTGTTGCTTGAGCACTCTCAGAGAGAGCGTCACACTGCTCAGCAATTTGTCTCTTGATCTCGCTTTTATCAGGAGATCGTCCAAGTATGGGATAATTGTGACTCCATGCCTGCGCAGGACCACCATCATTTCCGCCATTATCTTGGTGAAAATCCTCGGGGCCGTGGAAAGTCCAAACGGCAACGTCTGAAATTGGTAATGACAATATTGTACAGCAAATCTCAGGTATTCCTGATGGGGGGCATATATGGGGACATGAAGGTACGCATCCTTTATGTCCAGAGATACCATAAACTCCCCCTCCTCCATGTTGGCTATTATCGCTCTGAGTGATTCCATTTTGAATTTGAATCTTTTTATGTACAGGTTTAGGGATTTCAGATACAAAATAGGTCAGACCGAACCGTCCGGTTTCGGGACCACAAATAGGGTTGAGTAGTAACCTCTTCCCTGCTGGTGCAGGGGAACCTTGATTATCACTTGCTGTATACACAGCATTTGAATTGCAGCTAACACTACATCCCTTTTGAAAAATCGGCGCGGGGGCACCTCCTCGAATTCCAGTTTGTAACCCTGGGAAACTATTTCCAACACCCAGGGATTCAGGTCTGATCTGACCCAGGCCTGACTGAAAAGTCGAAGACGTGCCCCCACCGGTGCGGACTCCCTCAGGGGAGCCCCAGCGTCATGCTGTGGGTGTTGGAGCAGCCGGGAAGGACTTTTGTTCCTGGGCACCTGCCGAAGCAGGAGCTCTTTTGCCTCTGCCCTTACCTCTGGCAAGGAAAGAGGATCCCCGACCTCTTCTGGACTTGTGCGACCGAAAGGACTGCATCTGATAGGGTGGTACTTTCTTTTGCTGTTGGGGAATATATGGTAAAAAATTTGATTAACCTGCTGTAGCTGTGGAAACCAGGTCCGTCAGCCCATCCCCAAACAATACATCTCCCTTATAGGGTAGTACTTCCATATGTTTTTTGGAATCCGCATCACCCGTCCATTGGCGAGTCCATAAGGATCTTCTCGCCGAGATAGACATGGCATTGGCCCTAGAATCTAGCAATCCAATGTCCGTTTGAGCATCCCTCATAAATAAGACTGCGTCTTTTATATGGGCTAGAGTTAAGAATATAGTATCCTTATCCATATTAACAAAGTGATCTGTCAGCTCATCTGTCCAAGCTGCAATTGCGCTACACACCCATGCCGATGCAATTGTCGGTCTTAGCACAGCACCCGTATTAGAATAAATACACTTTAAGGTAGTTTCTTGCCTGCGATCTGCAGGGTCCTTAAGGGCCGCTGTGTCAGGAGACGGTAGCGCCACTTTCTTGGACAAGCGCGTCAGGGCCTTGTCCACAGTGGGGGGTGATTCCCAAATCTCCCTGTCCTGTTTAGGGAAGGGGTATGCCATATAAATTCTTTTGGGGATCTGCGGTCTCTTTTCCGGAGTCTCCCAAGCTTTTCCAAAGAAATCATTTAATTCATGAGATGTGGGAAAATTAATAATCTGTTTCTTTCCCTTAATCATGTGTACCCTTGTGTCGGGGGCCGAGGGTTCATCCTCAATATGCAACACATCCCTTATTGCCACAATCATACACTGAATGGTTTTCGTCACCCTAGGGTGCAATTTTACTTCGTCATAGTCGACACTGGAATCAGAATCCGTGTCGGTAGTAGTGTCTTGTGTTAAGGGACGCTTTTGAGACCCCGACGGGCCCTGTGAGTCGGTTCAATCCGAGGATTGACCCCCTGATGTCCCCCCTAATTCAGCCTTATCAAGCCTTTTATGTAAAGATGCCACACTTGCATTCAACATATGCCACATGTCCATCCAATCCTGAGTCGGCACAACCGACGGGGACACACCACTCATTTGCTCCACCTCCTCCTTGGAGAAGCCTTCCGCCTCAGACATGTCGACACACACGTACCGACACCCCACACACACAGGGATTAACCTATAAGGGGACAAAACCCCAACCAGGCCCTTAGGAGAGACAGAGAGAGAGTATGTCAGCACACACCCAGCGCTTAAAAACACTGGAATATATATGACCAGATAGCGCTTTTTATATATATAACCTCAATTCCCACTCACTGCATCGCCAAAGTGCCCCCCTCCTCTTTTTTCCAGCCTGTGAAGTTCAGCAGGGGAGAGATCAGGGAGCCAGCGTATCTTATGCAGTTTCTGTGGAGAAAATGGCGCTGGTTAGTGCTGAGGATCAAGCCCCGCCCACCCGACGGCGGGCTTCGGTCCCAGTAATTCTATATAAAAAATGGCGGGGTATTTTAGGATTTACTGTCCCACAGCCTAATCCTGCTTTATATTGCCAAAAAATGAGGAAACTTGCTGCCCAGGGCGCACCCCCTGCGCCCTGCACCCTTCAGTGCCTGCTTGTGAGTGTGTACTGGTAGAAATGGCGCGCAGCATACCGCTGCACGCTTACCTCATGAAGATCTGATGTCTTCTGCCGCCTGATGTTTTCTTTGCCTTCTCATACTCACCTGGCTTCTATCTTCGGCATCTGTGAGGAGGACGGCGGCGCGGCTCCGGGACGAACCCCAGGTGAGACCTGTGTTCCGACTCCCTCTGGAGCTAATGGTGTCCAGTAGCCTTAGAAACAGTGCCCAACTTGACAAGCCAGCTCTGCTTCTCTCTCCTCAGTCCCACGATGCAGGGAGCCTGTTGCCAACAGGACTCCCTGAAAATAAAAAACCTAACAAATTCTTCAAAACAGAAAACTCTGGAGAGCTCTCTGCATTGTACCCTTTCTCCTCTGGGCACAGAATCTAACTGAGGTCTGGAGGAGGGGCATAGAGGGAGGAGCCAGTGCACACCCATAGTCAAAGTTCTTTTTAGGTGCCCTATCTCCTGCGGAGCCCGTCTATACACCATGGTCCTTATGGAGTCCCCAGCATCCTCTAGGACGTAAGAGAAATGACAAAATCACTGGAATTATTCGTTCTAATCAATGGTATTATTGGTCCAAATCACTGGAAGAAAATGACAAAATCACTGGAATTATTTGTTCTAATCAATGGTATTATTGGTTCAAATCACTGGAAGAAAATGGAATGGATGGATACTTGCAGTGACACAGAGCTGCAAGATACAGCAATGGCCTACTGTACAACTATATACTGTTAGTCACCAATATGCTGCACTGTAATACTAGAAGCTATAGAAAAGTATATATATTATTGTATGTATCAGTACAGAACAGTGTAACTGTGACACATCTGTCCTGACAAGCAGTATAGAAGCTATAGAAAAGTATATATATTATTGTATATATCAGTACAGAGCGGTGTAACTGTGACCCATGTGTCCTGACAAGCAGTATAGAAGCTATAGAAAAGTATATATAATATTACTGTATATCAGTACAGAGCGGAGTAACTGTGACACATGTGTCCTGACAAGCCGTATAGAAGCTATAGAAAAGTATATATATTATTGTATATCAGTACAGAGCGGAGTAACTGTGACACATGTGTCCTGACAAGCAGTATAGAAGCTATAGAAAAGTATATATAATATTACTGTATATCAGTACAGAGCGGTGTAACTGTGACACGTGTCCTGACAAGCAGTATAGAAGCTATAGAAAAGTATATATAATATTACTGTATATCAGTACAGAGCGGTGTAACTGTGACACATGTGTCCTGACAAGCAGTATAGTAGCTATAGAAAAGTATATATAATATTACTGTATATCAGTACAGAGCTGTGTAACTGTGACACATGTGTGCTGACAAGCAGTATAGAAGCTATAGAAAAGTATATATAATATTACTGTATATCAGTACAGAGCTGTGTAACTGTGACACATGTGTCCTGACAAGCAGTATAGAAGCTATAGAAAAGTATATATAATATTACTGTATATCAGTACAGAGCGGTGTAACTGTGACCCATGTGTCCTGACAAGCAGTATAGAAGCTATAGAAAAATATATATAATATTACTGTATATCAGTACAGAGCGGTGTAACTGTGACATGTGTCCTGACAAGCAGTATAAAGCTATAGAAAAGTATATATAATATTACTGTATATCAGTACAGAGCAGTGTAACTGTGACACATGTGTCCTGACAAGCAGTATAGAGGCTATAGAAAAGTATATATATTATTGTATATCAGTACAGAGCGGTGTAACTGTGACACGTGTCCTGACAAGCAGTATAGAAGCTATAGAAAAGTATATATAATATTACTGTATATCAGTACAGAGCGGTGTAACTGTGACACATGTGTCCTGACAAGCAGAATAGAAGCTATAGAAAAGTATATATAATATTACTGTATATCAGTACAGAGCGGTGTAACTGTGACACGTGTCCTGACAAGCAGTATAGAAGCTATAGAAAAGTATATATAATATTACTGTATATCAGTACAGAGCGGTGTAACTGTGACACATGTGTCCTGACAAGCAGAATAGAAGCTATAGAAAAGTATATATAATATTACTGTATATCAGTACAGAGCGGTGTAACTGTGACACATGTGTCCTGACAAGCAGAATAGAAGCTATAGAAAAGTATATATAATATTACTGTATATCAGTACAGAGCGGTGTAACTGTGACACATATGTCCTGACAAGCAGTATAGAAGCTATAGAAAAGTATATATATTATTGTATGTATCAGTACAGAACAGTGTAACTGTGACACATGTGTCCTGACAAGCAGTATAGAAGCTATAGAAAAGTATATATATTATTGTATGTATCAGTACAGAACAGTGTAACTGTGACACATCTGTCCTGACAAGCAGTATAGAAGCTATAGAAAAGTATATATATTATTGTATATATCAGTACAGAGTGGTGTAACTGTGACCCATGTGTCCTGACAAGCAGTATAGAAGCTATAGAAAAGTATATATAATATTACTGTATATCAGTACAGAGCTGTGTAACTGTGACACATGTGTCCTGACAAGCAGTATAGAAGCTATAGAAAAGTATATATAATATTACTGTATATCAGTACAGAGCGGTGTAACTGTGACACATGTGTCCTGACAAGCAGAATAGAAGCTATAGAAAAGAATATATAATATTACTGTATATCAGTACAGAGCGGTGTAACTGTGACACATGTGTCCTGACAAGCAGTATAGAAGCTATAGAAAAGTATATATAATATTACTGTATATCAGTACAGAGCGGTGTAACTGTGACCCTGGTGTCCTGACAAGCAGTATAGAAGCTATAGAAAAGTATATATATTATTGTATATATCAGTACAGAGTGGTGTAACTGTGACCCATGTGTCCTGACAAGCAGTATAGAAGCTATAGAAAAGTATATATAATATTACTGTATATCAGTACAGAGCAGTGTAACTGTGACACATGTGTCCTGACAAGCAGTATAGAAGCTATAGAAAAGTATATATAATATTACTGTATATCAGTACAGAGCTGTGTAACTGTGACACATGTGTCCTGACAAGCAGTATAGAAGCTATAGAAAAGTATATATAATATTACTGTATATCAGTACAGAGCAGTGTAACTGTGACACATGTGTCCTGACAAGCAGTATAGAGGCTATAGAAAAGTATATATATTATTGTATATCAGTACAGAGCGGAGTAACTGTGACACATGTGTCCTGACAAGCAGTATAGAAGCTATAGAAAAGTATATATAATATTACTGTATATCAGTACAGAGCGGTGTAACTGTGACATGTGTCCTGACAAGCAGTATAGAAGCTATAGAAAAGTATATATAATATTACTGTATATCAGTACAGAGCGTTGTAACTGTGACCCATGTGTCCTGACAAGCAGTATAAAGCTATAAAAAAGTATATATAATATTACTGTATATCAGTACAGAGCAGTGTAACTGTGACACATGTGTCCTGACAAGCAGTATAGAGGCTATAGAAAAGTATATATATTATTGTATATCAGTGCAGAGCGGTGTAACTGTGACACATGTGTCCTGACAAGCAGTATAGAAGCTATAGAAAAGTATATATAATATTACTGTATATCAGTACAGAGCGGTGTAACTGTGACACATGTGTCCTGACAAGCAGTATAGAAGCTATAGAAAAGTATATATATTACTGTATATCAGTACAGAGCAGTGTAACTGTGACACATGTGTCCTGACAAGCAGTATAGAGGCTATAGAAAAGTATATATAATTTTACTGTATATTAGTACAGAGCGGTGTACCTGTGACCCATGTGTCCTGACAAGCAGAATAGAAGCTATAGAAAAGTATATATAATATTACTGTATATCAGTACAGAGCTGTGTAACTGTGACACATGTGTCCTGACAAGCAGTATAGAAGCTATAGAAAAGTATATATAATATTACTGTATATCAGTACAGAGCGGTGTAACTGTGACACATGTGTCCTGACAAGCAGAATAGAAGCTATAGAAAAGTATATATAATATTACTGTATATCAGTACAGAGCGGTGTAACTGTGACACGTGTCCTGACAAGCAGTATAGAAGCTATAGAAAAGTATATATAATATTACTGTATATCAGTACAGAGCGGTGTAACTGTGACACATGTGTCCTGACAAGCAGTATAGAAGCTGTAGAAAAGTATATATATTATTGTATATATCAGTACAGAGCGGTGTAACTGTGACACATGTGTCCTGACAAGCAGTATAGAAGCTATAGAAAAGTATATATAATATTACTGTATATTAGTACAGAGCGGTGTACCTGTGGCACATGTGTCCTGACAAGCAGTATAGAAGCTATAGAAAAGTATATATATTACTGTATATCAGTAGTAGTACAGAGCGGTGTAACTGTGACACATGTGTCCTGACAAGCAGTATAGAAGCTATAGAAAAGTATATATAATATTACTGTATATCAGTACAGAGCGGTGTAACTGTGACACGTGTCCTGACAAGCAGTATAGAAGCTATAGAAAAGTATATATAATATTACTGTATATCAGTACAGAGCGGTGTAACTGTGACACATGTGTCCTGACAAGCAGAATAGAAGCTATAGAAAAGTATATATAATATTACTGTATATCAGTACAGAGCGGTGTAACTGTGACACATATGTCCTGACAAGCAGTATAGAAGCTATAGAAAAGTATATATATTATTGTATATATCAGTACAGAGTGGTGTAACTGTGACCCATGTGTCCTGACAAGCAGTATAGAAGCTATAGAAAAGTATATATAATATTACTGTATATCAGTACAGAGCGGTGTAACTGTGACACATGTGTCCTGACAAGCCGTATAGAAGCTATAGAAAAGTATATATAATATTACTGTATAACAGTACAGAGCGGTGTAACTGTGACACATGTGTCCTGACAAGCAGTATAGAAGCTATAGAAAAGTATATATAATATTACTGTATATCAGTACAGAGCTGTGTAACTGTGACACATGTGTCCTGACAAGCAGTATAGAAGCTATAGAAAAGTATATATAATATTACTGTATATCAGTACAGAGCAGTGTAACTGTGACACATGTGTCCTGACAAGCAGTATAGAGGCTATAGAAAAGTATATATATTATTGTATATCAGTACAGAGCGGAGTAACTGTGACACATGTGTCCTGACAAGCAGTATAGAAGCTATAGAAAAGTATATATAATATTACTGTATATCAGTACAGAGCGGTGTAACTGTGACATGTGTCCTGACAAGCAGTACAGAAGCTATAGAAAAGTATATATAATATTACTGTATATCAGTACAGAGCGTTGTAACTGTGACCCATGTGTGCTGACAAGCAGTATAAAGCTATAGAAAAGTATATATAATATTACTGTATATCAGTACAGAGCAGTGTAACTGTGACACATGTGTCCTGACAAGCAGTATAGAGGCTATAGAAAAGTATATATATTATTGTATATCAGTACAGAGCGGTGTAACTGTGACACATGTGTCCTGACAAGCAGTATAGAAGCTATAGAAAAGTATATATAATATTACTGTATATCAGTACAGAGCGGTGTAACTGTGACACATGTGTCCTGACAAGCAGTATAGAAGCTATAGAAAAGTATATATATTACTGTATATCAGTACAGAGCAGTGTAACTGTGACACATGTGTCCTGACAAGCAGTATAGAGGCTATAGAAAAGTATATATAATATTACTGTATATTAGTACAGAGCAGTGTACCTGTGACACATGTGTCCTGACAAGCAGTATAGAGGCTATAGAAAAGTATATATAATATTACTGTATATCAGTACAGAGCGGTGTAACTGTGACCCATGTGTCCTGACAAGCAGAATAGAAGCTATAGAAAAGTATATATAATATTACTGTATATCAGTACAGAGCGGTGTAACTGTGACACATGTGTCCTGACAAGCAGTATAGAAGCTATAGAAAAGTATATATAATATTACTGTATATCAGTACAGAGCGGTGTAACTGTGACACATGTGTCCTGACAAGCAGAATAGAAGCTATAGAAAAGTATATATAATATTACTGTATATCAGTACAGAGCGGTGTAACTGTGACACGTGTCCTGACAAGCAGTATAGAAGCTATAGAAAAGTATATATAATATTACTGTATATCAGTACAGAGCGGTGTAACTGTGACACATGTGTCCTGACAAGCAGAATAGAAGCTATAGAAAAGTATATATAATATTACTGTATATCAGTACAGAGCGGTGTAACTGTGACACATGTGTCCTGACAAGCAGTATAGAAGCTATAGAAAAGTATATATATTATTGTATATATCAGTACAGAGCGGTGTAACTGTGACACATGTGTCCTGACAAGCAGTATAGAAGCTATAGAAAAGTATATATAATATTACTGTATATTAGTACAGAGCGGTGTACCTGTGGCACATGTGTCCTGACAAGCAGTATAGAAGCTATAGAAAAGTATATATATTACTATATATCAGTAGTAGTACAGAGCGGTGTAACTGTGACACATGTGTCCTGACAAGCAGTATAGAAGCTATAGAAAAGTATATATATTACTGTATATCAGTAGTAGTACAGAGTGGTGTAACTGTGACACATGTGTCCTGACAAGCAGTATAGAAGCTATAGAAAAGTATATATAATATTACTGTATATTAGTACAGAGCGGTGTACCTGTGACACATGTGTCCTGACAAGCAGTATAGAAGCTATAGAAAAGTATATATATTACTGTATATCAGTAGTAGTACAGAGCGGTGTAACTGTGACACATGTGTCCTGACAAGCAGTATAGAAGCTATAGAAAAGTATATATATTACTGTATATCAGTAGTAGTACAGAGCGGTGTAACTGTGACACATGTGTCCTGACAAGCAGTATAGAAGCTATAGAAAAGTATATATAATATTACTGTATATCAGTACAGAGCGGTGTAACGGTGACACGTGTCCTGACAAGCAGTATAGAAGCTATAGAAAAGTATATATATTACTGTATATATCAGTACAGAGCGGTGTAACTGTGACCATGTGTCCTGACAAGCAGTATAGAGGCTATAGAAAAGTATATATATTATTGTATATATCAGTACAGAGCGGTGTATCTGTGACACGTGTCCTGACAAGCAGTATAGAAGCTATAGAAAAGTATATATAATATTACTGTATATCAGTACAGAGCTGTGTAACTGTGACACATGTGTCCTGACAAGCAGTATAGAAGCTATAGAAAAGTATATATAATATTACTGTATATCAGTACAGAGCAGTGTAACTGTGACACATGTGTCCTGACAAGCAGTATAGAAGCTATAGAAAAGTATATATAATATTACTGTATATCAGTACAGAGCGGTGTAACTGTGACACATGTGTCCTGACAAGCAGTATAGAGGCTATAGAAAAGTATATATATTATTGTATATCAGTACAGAGCGGAGTAACTGTGACACATGTGTCCTGACAAGCAGTATAGAAGCTATAGAAAAGTATATATAATATTACTGTATATCAGTACAGAGCGGTGTAACTGTGACATGTGTCCTGACAAGCAGTACAGAAGCTATAGAAAAGTATATATAATATTACTGTATATCAGTACAGAGCGTTGTAACTGTGACCCATGTGTCCTGACAAGCAGTATAAAGCTATAGAAAAGTATATATAATATTACTGTATATCAGTACAGAGCGGTGTAACTGTGACATGTGTCCTGACAAGCAGTACAGAAGCTATAGAAAAGTATATATAATATTACTGTATATCAGTACAGAGCGTTTTAACTGTGACCCATGTGTCCTGACAAGCAGTATAGAGGCTATAGAAAAGTATATATAATATTACTGTATATCAGTACAGAGCGGAGTAACTGTGACCCATGTGTCCTGACAAGCAGAATAGAAGCTATAGAAAAGTATATATAATATTACTGTATATTAGTACAGAGCGGTGTACCTGTGACACATGTGTCCTGACAAGCAGTATAGAAGCTATAGAAAAGTATATATATTACTGTATATCAGTAGTAGTACAGAGCGGTGTAACTGTTACACATGTGTGTCCTGACAAGCAGTATAGAAGCTATAGAAAAGTATATATAATATTACTGTATATCAGTACAGAGCGGTGTAACGGTGACACGTGTCCTGACAAGCAGTATAGAAGCTATAGAAAAGTATATATATTACTGTATATATCAGTACAGAGCGGTGTAACTGTGACCATGTGTCCTGACAAGCAGTATAGAAGCTATAGAAAAGTATATATTATATACTGGTGGTCCCCAGTCCCCACAATGCAGCACACTGATCAGATATTTGCAGCACACTGAGCACAGATATGGAGCGTTTTTAGGCAGAGAACGTAGATATTTTCAGCACACTGAGCACAGATTATTTGCAGCACACTGAGCACAGATATTTTCAGCACACTGAGCACAGATTACGGAGCTTTTCAGGGAGAGAACGCAGCCACGTCCTCTCCGTTCAATCACCAAAGCACGAGTTAAAATGGCGGCGACGCGCGGCTCCTTATATAGAATACGAATCTCGCAAGAATCCGACAGCGGGATGATGACGTTCGGGCGCGTTCTGGTTAACCAAGCAAGGCTGGAAGATCCGAGGCTGCCACGGAACCGTGTAAAATAGGTAAAGTTCAGGGGAGTTCGGATCTCGAGGAACCGAACCCGCTCATCTCTAATATAGACACAAAAAAAATAAACTAAGTTTGATTACATGCAAACATCAGTTATCTTCTGTAAGCAATGGTAATATACATTCAAGTTGCAAACTGATTGCAAATATCTAATAAAAAGATTGCAGCAACCATATGAATAGTATTATGCATTTCAGTGGGAGGGATAAAGATGCACTCAGCCAATCGGAAGAGGCTGCAGTTTTTTACATCAGGGAACAAGCATCCTCCAGTTAAACGCCTCCTGACAGACCCATATGTATCTTAGTTGTGGTCTTTATAAGATGCATTTGCATGGACTCCACTTTCTATAGTGGGCCTGCTGCAATCCCCATTCCTCTCTTGTTCCGACCCTCCAAATGTAAAAAGAAAATGCCAACTGAGTTTACATACAACTAGAAGAATAATCATTCTTTGTGCGCATGCACAGTACAAACAAATGCCTTCTGTGCCATTCAAAGATGCTTACTCATCAGCCCCATAGTATGCGTTGGACTTAGTTTACTCATGTGCACCGAGGGCGGCCAGAGGAGTAGACAGTTCCCCCGGTGCACTCAGAATCTTCTTCCATAAGGAGGAAGCCGGGCTGAAAATTGTGTCAGTTCCCACAATAAAGATCCAAAAACTATAAGACCACACTGGGACTTTAATGGTGCATGGGCCTATTTCTTAAAAGATGCACAAACTTCTGTTTCCGCATGTGCAATGGGCCCGTTAACCTAAATCATATCTCCCAACTTTTGATTGTTGGAGGTCAGGACAAGCCGCACCGGAGGCATGGTCGCGGCCGAAAGGGCAGTGGAGCCTCAAGTGGAGGGGACGGGGCCTCATGTGTAGGGGGCAGGGCCTCTCATCACGAACCATGTTTTCAGCATTTTGAGCAGCTGGGCAGCCCCAGTCTCCACACCCTGCTCTGATGGCACCTATTCAAGGCAGAGCAGAGCAGCGGTGATCACTGGGTCTCCCAACTGTTCCCCCGCCCACAGGACTCTGCAGCCCGTGGGTGGGACAGTGACAGTGTGTTTAATTAGCGGGACTGTCCCACTGTGTTCGGGACAGTTGGAAGGTATGCTAAATGAACAAACTCCATAGTATCATCAAGCATATAATATACATAGTGCTATCAAGCATACATACTATAATTTGAGTGTTGATATAAAATCTTAGAACCCCACATTTGAATTTGTCGCAGCTCATACACTCATCATGAGTGTTCTTCTGTGACCCACTGTGGAGCTCATGTACTACCTAAACTTTTACATCCTATTGTACACTGGTAGGCAAGGCTTCTTTCCTCTGGTATTGGCACCCCTTCTATTTGTTAGACAGTGGATCACTCTGTGGTCTGTCTCCGTTCCCAGCACTAGAGGCAGCTTCCCTGCTCTAGTGTTTTCCCTCCTAGTGTCAGCTCAGTGCAGGAGGAGGTGCTTAGTGCACAGTCTGAGAGAGTTCTACCTGGGAGAGACAACTGCACTGACGTGTAGCTTCTGCTCTCCTGAGTGTGTGACCTTGTCTACCCCGCATCCGCACCCTGTGTGTATGCAGCCGCACCCTGTGTGTACTGAGACGCTGTGTTACCACTGTACTGCTTCACATGTATACTGTGAGTTCCTGCTGCTGCAGAACATCTTCTATATACTACAACCTGTTATCTCCGTTATCTGAATAAACCAATCATCCTGGTTAAGTGCCGTTGTGTGGACTAACATCCTTATCCAACACCGCAACACTCTGCCAACACTGTTTACCCTCAGGTGTTTTAATTAGCAAGGTTCCTGCATTTCAAATCACACATTGATAAGGGCACGAAACCCCTTAACGGCTGAGGGCCGTCCAATTAAACTTATCCAGTGACATACAATTATACTTAACATCTAAAATAAGTGGACGGCTATTTATTTATAAGTAGTAAACTAATATATCTAATAGAACAGAGTAAAGAAATTAAGAGTATGGTGGCAAGAAAGAATAGCAGTAACAGCTCACACTAAATGCTCTATAGCACAGGTTCTCAAACTCGGTCCTCAGGACCCCACACGGTTCATGTTTTGCAGGTCACCTGTAGATTTTTAAAATGTGACAGTTGGTGATACACAGTGCAGCTGCTGAGTGACATGGAAAACGTGAACCGTGTGGGGTCCTGAGGACTGAGTTTGAGAACCAATGCTCTATAGCAACCCAGCCAAGTAACAACACTAAAACACCAAACAAAGGTATCCACTCAACCTCCACTTGACTACCCACTCGTCCGGATGGTGAGGCTGCCCCTGTTAAGGTGGTCCAGCAGATATTATAACAGTCATCGAAGGTAAGCGCACCCAAACCAATTAGAAAACTCAACCAACAACAGGTAATAATCCGTTCTTTCCCGCCACCGTAACCATCGATCATTTTTAAAAAAATCCACCATCATCAGAGTAAAAAAACCAAAGGGAGGGAGGGAAAAGCTTCTAGAAAAGAGGCTGACCTAACTGCCAGCTCCCTAATACAAATCAAAGACAACCCCTACCCTCTGCACCCTTAGGCTACTAAAACACTGGTTTTCCCATGTCCGCCCCCAGCCTGAGGAGTTTAACCCTCTCCTGTCCTATTTAGTCCTTTCGCTCTACTATTGGAAGGTAAGACCTTGATAAATGTATGATGAAGTCATCTGGTTGCTGTAAATGGGCCCGCATATTTGCGCAAATGTGTGCTAAGAACTTCACTTATACTCCATGTTTATTGCGAGGGTTTATCTAAAATATTCTTAGTATCAGTGTTCTTAGTGCTAGGAGTGTGCGTCTGCATTTCTCTTCCTACTTTTACATCCTTATAAGAGAGAAGATTATTGCTCCATATTCTGTGTAGTGTATCTGTGATATTGTTTCCAGACACCATAACACCAGCTACAGGCCTCATGGATTATTCATATCTACAACAGAATCCATTCTAATCTATAGCAGAATCCATATAATCTAGCATCCAGAGTATCAACTCAGGAACATTAAATGAGGGAATCTCAAATAGTCAGTGACAGAGAACTCTGTTGCATATCTGACCTGTAATTGCCATAACTTGTGGAACAAAGCAGTAGAGAACCCCAGTCCATAGAACATAGATGGGAGCCTTATACCTCAACAACCCCCCTTCTTGCTCAGCCAATAATGCTCACATACCCCAGATATTATACCAGTATGGATCCCAGCCATATTATGCATGCAATATCCACCCTACACCAGGGCTTCTCAACAGATAATGTTCTCAGGACATAATAACCAACCCAATCAGATAGGTCCCTTCACCTCTGAATGATTAAAGAAAACAGCAAAACATGAGGACCGGTACGTGAGGACACTGCCCTAGAATTCCCCCTGTTAATAGTAAATCCTTCATCTCCATCCCCATGATTATTCTTTTACCACATTTGGGTCCAGTCAGCATGAGTTATCCTGCACTAGTTCCTGGCTCCGAGCTCACTCGGAACTAGAGTAAGATACATTAGTCTCAGCTCCACTTAATGCTGCGGTTCCAGGTGAGTTCTCAGGATACACGGATACACAGTTATCCCCCGGAGAATACAACTTAACAAACAAAGTAGCATTAGGGGCATCACTTGCAGCCTTGGGTACCACGTGGCATTTTAATGAAAAGGAAAAAGAGAATAGGTTGTCTGTCAATCCCATTATAACATGACCCATTTAAAGACTGATAGATTTGTCTACTTGGGGATTTCCCAATTTACTTTTGTACTTTTGTCTTCATTATCTTGAGCTGAATTAATTAATTAGCTGATATCAAGAATGCCTATACATCAAATAATTGAGTCCACGTTAAGCCAATACCAGAGAATTAATTATTATTAAATGAGCCTTGGCTGCCATTATAATGTGATCACCTGCTGTCCATTAACTCCTTCTCTGCTGAGGCTCTTCTCACTCCTGTGCTGAGCCCATTTTTCCATGTTTGCACTCATCACATTAAAACATCAATATTAAAAATGTGTTTATACAGTACTCACACAAATCATACCTTTTTCAGAAGTCTTTCTTTTTTCAGAAGATACTACAGGTTGAGTATCCCATATCCACAATACCGAAATATGGATTTTTTGGAGCAAGAAAGTGACACCTTTGATTTCTGATGGCTCAATATATACAAACTTTATTTAATGCACAAAATTATAAAAAATATTGTATTAAATGACCTTCAGGCTGTGTGTATAAGGTGTATATGAAACATAAATGCATTCTGTGCTTAGACTTGGGTCTTATCCTCAAGATATCGCATTATGGTATGCATATATTTCAAAATACAGTAAAATCCATATCCAAAATACTTCTGGTCCCAAGCATTTTAGATATGGGAAACTCATCCTGTATTAATCTCTTTGCGATCGCACTGTGGAAGCCCTCGCATATGCTGTGTGGCCGCAGAGCTTGCGCAATAGTCTGAAAGTCACCCTTTTGCGATTTTTGGACTCATGCATATGAATCTGAATCAGAGGCTTAATACAAAGGGATTTACAATGTGCAGCAATGCCCAACAAGGCCTACCATGTTTTAGAACTAGAAAACCTACCTAATTGAATTATGGGCCATCTGTTTTTGTTTGATACAAGATGTGTGATAGCTGGACATTAGATACCCCCATCTGTGGAAAACTATGTGCATTGTCTTTGTCATTATTACAGGTTTAAGGTACATGCGAGTCCCACTCGCAAAGGGGTTAACCCATAAGATAAGTCCTGTATTGTGGGTGGTCCCACCCCCAATCTAAAGGCTCATACACACTAGACGAGAAAGTAAAAGATCTCGCTCAGAAGGGCCAGTCTGAGCGAGATCTTTTACAATCTCGTCCAGTGTGTACACTCAATGTTGTTAACGATGCGCAATCCCGTGCATCGTTAATGAACCCCTCCCTCATCTGAACACGTACAGACAAGGGAGGTTCTCGTTAACGACAGCCATGACCGTCATTACACCGCCGGCCACCACCCCCCGCCGTCGCTCCTTCCCAGCCGGCATCGGCTAGTGTGTATGCACTTGCCGATGCTGGCATGGCTCTGCTAGTGTGTATGGGCCTTTATTGGGGTGTGGATCATTGGAACGACAGTGTCTAGATCGACAATGTTTGAGTCGACCACTATAGGTCGACAGTCACTAGGTCGACAGGGTTTGAAGGTCGACAGGGGTTCTAAGTCGACATGTTCTAGGTCGACAGGTCAGAAGGTCGACATGAGTTTTTCATGTTTTTTGGGTGTCGTTTTCTCCGTACAGTGACCGGGAAGCCCAATTAGTGCATCGTGTCCCCTCGCATGGCTCGCTTCGCTCGCCATGCTTCAGGCAGGTTACCATTCCCAATCGTAGTCCACGTGGATCGTTAAGTATGAAAAAGTTTTAAAAAATAAATAAAATGTGAAAAACTCATGTCGACCTTTTGACCTGTCGATATAGAAACCCTGTCGACCTTGAAAACATGTCGACCTAGTGACTGTCGACTAATAGTGGTCGACCCAAACATTGTCGACCTAGACACTGTCGATCTTCAGACTGGATCCCCATTATTGTTAGTTCTATTTGTGCATTCAACATAGTTTAGCCACAAATTCAATCTTTCCATAGACAAACACAGGACAGAGACTATAATTTAGGGTGACAATTATTATGTTTTTCTAGAATGGAAAAACGCAGTTAACAAACATTACTGGGATTTTTTTAATCTTTTTGACCGCTGAATGGACTTACCTATAATCATTTATTGTCTTTTCCTTTGAATAATATTATTTGAAGAGTACAGCATCTGTGAAGGAAGGAAATGTGATATAAATGTTCCATTTATGTTTTACTATTGACTAGCTGATAGCCATTAAGCTGTAACATTATCAGCAATCCCCATCATAGTACTGGACGCAGTAATTACCTATACATAACCACTAAGTAAATTATTTACAGGTTGAGTATCCCATATCCAAATATTCCGAAATACGGAATATTCTGAAATACGGACTTTTTTGAATGAGAGTGAGATAGTGAAACCTTTGTTTTTGGATGACTCAATGTACACAAACTTTGTTTAATACACAAAGTTATTAAAAATATTGTATTAAATGACCTTCAGGCTGTGTGTATAAGGTGTATATGAAACATAAATGAATTGTGTGAATGTAGACACACTTTGTTTAATGCACAAAGTTATAAAAAATATTGGCTAAAATTGCCTTCAGGCTGTGTGTATAAGGTGTATATGAAACATAAATACATTCTGTGCTTAGATTTAGGTCCCATCACCATGATATCTCATTATGGTATGCAATTATTCCAAAATACGGTAAAATCCGATATCCAAAATACGTCTGGTCCCAAGCATTTTGGATAAGGGATACTCAACCTGTATTTTATTATTTAAAAAAAATAAGATTTTAGCTGTATTCTGTTAAAATACATAGAGGCAGCTTCAGTGAAACTTTATAGATTGCATTAATTTTGATTATATGTTTTGAAATAATTTATTTACATTTATTTTTGGGCTAGGCCCCTTGATAAATATATATAGTAAATACTGCTAGTGCATGCATTATAATGTACCACAGTGGTTTCCAAACAATTCTGAATCACGGCGCCCTAGAATATCAGAAAATTTTTTCACGGCACCCCTAGGCCAAAAATTTCTTATTGAGAAATTTAGAAAGAAATATTAAATTAAGTAGATCACGTTTATATGTCATCCTTAGGGTCAGTTATGTGGTGAGGGACAAGATTTGTTTCTGATTGTCCACATATTTTATGACTGGCAGCCATCAGCACTGGTTTTGCCTATTATATTGACCATGAATAATTTGCTTTGGTCCTGGACCACCAACCCAGGGCACCCATGCAAGTGTCCCGAGGCACCCCAGGGAGCCACGGCACACAGTTTGGGAACCTCTGATGTACCAGATGAATAACAAAGCACTGTAGAAAATACACCATAGTCCTGTGCAGTAAAAGGTAGCATATGTATAATATACAGTATAATTGTATGGAACGTGGGTGGTCATTCTGAGTTGATCGCTCACTAGCAGTTTTTAGCAGCCGTGCAAACGCTATGCCGCCGCCCACTGGGAGTGTATTTTAGCTTAGCAGAAGTGCGAACGAATGTATCGCAGAGTGGCTACAAAGTTTTTTTGTGCAGTTTCAGAGTAGCTCAAAACCTACTCAGCGCTTGCGATCACTTCAGACTGTTCAGTTCCTGTTTTGATGTCACACACTCGCCCAGCGTTCGCCCAGCCATGCCTGTGTTTTTCCTGGCACGCCTGCGTTTTTCCAAACACTCCATGAAAACGGTCAGTTGACACCCAGAAATGCCCACTTCATGTCAATCACTCTGCGGTCAGCAGTGCGACTGAAAAGCTTCGCTAGACCCTGTGCAAAACTACATCATTCGTTGTGCTCGTATGGCACGCTTGCGCATTGCGCCGCATACGCAGAACAGCCGTTTTTTAGCCTGATCGCTGCGCTGCGAACAACTGCAGCTAGCGATCAACTCGGAATGACCACCATGGTGCCCAGAGAAGGTGAGGCCCCAGGTAGTGGTGCCCGCCGCAGGTTTCCTCTGCACTCCGGTGGGCAAGTGCAACCCTGACTACATCCCTTTATTTATATAGTACATACAAACTTTTGGGAACAAACAAAGTAATAAAACAAGACATAAAAGTAAGAGGGCACTGCTTGCATTCTATAAGAATAATTTATTTTTTTAATAACATTTCCTTATGTAGTTCCAGCATATTCCGTTGTGCTTTACAATTGGAATGTCATTTATACCCCTTTCAGACTAGCAAAAATTTCCCGGGTTATTGCACGTGAACACACATCAACCCAGTATTCTGCTTAGTCTGAAAGGGTCCTAAAGCAAAATCCTGGGTCCAGTATCCAGGCATTTCATCACAGGTCGCGACCTGAGTTGAAGCCGTAATCGACTCGGGATGCGATGCAGTGTGAACGGTAAGCTGGTACCCGGTCTCTGCATAGGAGGAAGTGGTGCTTGGAGATGATCATCTCCAAGCACCGCCTCCTGTAGCGTTGGTGGTGATGCCACCCACTCGGCAATATGCCAGGTCGGGCCGCAAGTCTGAAAGGGGTCTCAGACCAGGTCGCACCTTGGAAGCACCTGTGTACAGATTCCCGGATGTGACCCGGCTCTGCCAGTCAGAAAGGGGTATTAGTAGATGAGGCTAAATGCCACATATTACATATTGGTCCAGACAGACAGGGCTATAGAGAGATTGCCCGAGCCCAGGTAAAGATGGGGGCGTGGCCTAATCATGAGCTATGTGGCAACGCCCCCTTTTATGAAAACCCATGGGGAAAAATAAGTGTTTATGTGCTACAGAGGGGCAGATCCGTGGGGGCACGATCAGTGTGATCATTAACCCCTGTACAGGCAGAGGAGGACACTGCACTCAGTGGCAGCTGCTTCCCTGAAACCTCCACAGCCCAGCACACAGCGACGTGTGCTGGGCTGGGGAGAGAGGCTACAGCTGACTGACAGGTCAGTAGGGGAAGTGAAGGGGGGATGTGGACCCGGGCCCCTTCATGGGGCACTCCAAGAAGCCTAGGCCCGGGTAATTAGTACCCTCTCCACCACCCTTTCGGCGCCACTGCCGACAGAGCGCTATGGGAAAATTGCCTTGTGGGCCATGCAGTGACATTGATCTGGGAGTCAGAGGGAAAATACATACGTTTTAAGTGACATGCGTGGCGAGAAGGGGGGGGTAATCAGCACAGGAAGGACATCATTAAGATCAGCGCCATCACAGGGCAATATTGCGCCCTGGGGGCAGAGGTCACAAAAAGGGGGCTGTGAGCAGGAAATAGAGCTGGGTAGCTCGCAGGTGTATCTCCCGGCTGCAGGCTACCTTTACAGATGCCAATACAGCAGTGACGGTGCCATCCATCTGCCTTGTGCCCTGGGTGATGGCACCGCTTGCACACCCCTAGTTACGACCCTGGAAAATATTTTCTAAAGAGTTGAGCAGGAAATGCTTGAAGGTTTTCAGTATTGGAGAAAGACTTGTTGTACAAGGCAGGGAATTCCACTGCGTCCCAAAAATAGCCCAGTAACCCCAAATGGAAGCAGGTAATGAGAGAGAGGCTCAGCTCTTAGGCTGAGCAGAAGGATTGAGCTGGGAGATGTTTTTATAAGTATTTTATACTGTAGACTGTAAACTATGTGAAACATTAGTCTATATATTGTAGGGGTCAAAATCTGGTTAGGGGAAGACCGGTAAAGAGGGAATTACAGCAGGACGGGAAATGATGTGTGATAAACATGCACCCGCTGGAAATGTTACTTTTATGTAACAGGAATTGGATACAGATTGGATGTGGGGAATAATGACCAGTTTTGGGTCAAGGAAGACACATAGGAAGAGAGCTTGAGTGATAGAGTTTACTGTTTAAATGGCACAAGAATAATGCATCACTGCACAATTCAATTTAACCACACATAAAACATAGTTTTAGTAGAATAATTGCTATTTTCACATCAGTTTACCTCCCTTTACCGGCGTTAAAAAATATAAATAGTATTACACTAAGTATGTTAGCCTGCACTGGATACATGTCCTTCCACATAGTGTGTAGACAAATGAAATAATTGTAGTGTGTACACAAATAAAATAATTGTAGTATGTACACAAATAAAATAATTGTGTGTACATAAATAAAATAATTGGACCATTTTTTTTAATACCATGAACATTTATCCTGTCAAATTCTTTTGATATAGTCCTACAAAAAATATTAACTTCATTATATGGTGCTATATGTAAAAAAAACCAAATGATTATTTTATATCATATAGTAATTACATCGACTATTCCACTTGAACTACTGTATACTTTCCAATGTAATCTACTGTTAGACAATGGTAGGCTCTTGCTTTTCCACTTATGGCTCAGCTGTTTACACTCGTGCCACTGTCACCTGAATGGTGATTATTTTTCAATCTTCTATTTTCCCCTTTTGGACCATAATGTATCTTCCCCCCTTTCTGTACAAATATATGGATCTTTGTGTATAAACATCTCCAATATATATCTCCTACTAATCCAGTCACTTATTCATACAGCAGGGTCTTGTGATTGCCGAGTGTCAGGTACGTCATATTCTGAGATCAGGATATTCCACTCAAAATTGAATTTTCAATGATAGATGGAGTTATCCTAATCATCTGGCCAATTCAATCCTAGAACAGGTCTAATTGTATTTGTTGGATGGGATGCTACCAGGGACGTATCCAGCAGGGGTGTATGGGGAGCTGGTCTTAGGGGCTGCAGTCTGCTGTCTGGAACTCTGCTATAGTGTATATTGTATCAAAAATGAGAGCGCCAGTGGAGACATAATAACATTAATAAAAAAGACTGGGTCCTACATCATGCACTCCGGCCAATCAGTAGCTCCACAGTTTGTAGCCGTACAACTGCCTGCTTCCGTGATCCACTGTCTCAAAACGCACCATCGGATCCCTCTGTGTGACCATCAATCATCTGAGTATCCTTCAGGTTTCTCAGATTTCTGTCTCACGTCTGCAGCCGAGGTCAGTAAATCTGCATTGCCAGGCATAGACACTGAGCTCGGCACTCCCACAAAACAGAGGCCTCCATTTTGAGGAACGGACCCGGTCGCCACCCCTTCCAGCCCCCAAATGCCCTGAGCCTGTCAATCAGGCTGGGGCTTAGGGGTCACTGCAAGGATGCTGGACCTGTCCTGCATATGTGCAGTGTCCCCACCATCAGACTTGTACACTAACCGTCGGGTCACTTAGCGTACAACATTGAATTAGGCCCTAAGTGCAGCAGGCTTCTGCAGTAGTATGGTAGATTAGTGTGAGTGACAGGGGGCTCACCGCCCCTCCGGGCCAGGTATCAGGATGTTTGCAACACTGATATGAAAAAATGTAACACGGTGGCAATATGGAGCTGGGATCTGGTGCGCCTGTTCTTTGAACTTTGAACTCCCTCTCATACCTCCCAACATTCCAAAAGTCTGTGGAGGGATTTCTGTCATGGGCAAAAGGGATACGGCTTCATGCCTGCTAGGTGAATTTTTTAGTGGGTAAGGCCAGCACTCACTGCTTAGCTGCCCTCAATCTTTCCCAGCACTGCGGCATCCATTAATAGCTGCTATGCTGCGCAAAGCAGCAGTGACGGTGCGGGGCTGGGACACTTCCCTGCTAAAATTTGAATGGTTGAGAGGTACCCTCATGTCAAAAGCTGGCTACCCCACTGGATACTACACAACCAGAAGTATTGTTGATTCCATCCTAATAAATGTGCTTTTCCATTCCAGTCGTACAGCCATGCAGTCTCCGAAGTCATTCATTAGCAATAGAAGAGCTCAATGACTTCCAAAATACCACTATCTGCCTCTCCCCATTAGGCTATAAGTTATCACGAGCACTTTCCTTCACTTATACCATCATCCCCTACCCACTGCTAATAATAGCACCAAACCTCTGCAATCGGGTGCCCTGCTGCTTATTTGGTATTATAACTGTTGTGCAGCAATGTTTATAAACCATGTCCATGTTCTGCAATGTTTTGTACTGTATGTCACTTTTTTATTGTTTTGTTCATACGGTTTCTGTTTATGTACTTTATAATGCGCAGCAGACCACTTGTGGTACCATATAAAGGATAATAATAATAATAATAATAATTGGATGCCACTTGCAAAGGAAGAGTCTTTTTTAAGACTATTTGAGTAATAAACATCTTGCCTTCAAACAACTGCCTTCATCTTCATCCACTAGGAATGCGCCAAATGCAATCCTGTTCTCCAGCTGTTCTGGATTACGTCCAGCGTCTCCAAGCTACCAGCACCAACTAGGAGGTGTGGCAGCAGCGTTTCTATGCATACACAGCAGCAAGCAGTATCAGGTGCCGGTGGTAGGAGCCTGAGCAGCAACGTGGATCCATGTGCTGCGGTGAAAGAACCTGGTGGTCGCAGCAAAATACCCACCCACTGTGCAATGGGTGGAATCTGTAACAGGCGGTCCAGGTCCCGTGAGACTCAAAACCAATCTGTGATTGCTTGGCGCAGGCAGCGAGGCGCATCAGGTCACAATTGTGCTAAATAATTCTGTTTTCAACTTGCAACGGGGTGCTGGATGAATCCATCATTGCTCCAGCATAGAGATAGCTGATCTGAAAATCAGCTGCCCTGCAAATCTTTCAGCGGAAGGAGACGTGCAGTAACGGGGGATCCGAATCGATACCTCTTTGCAACTGGGATTCCTTCCTATAGGGAAGTAGAGGCGATGCGGGAACAAACACCATCGGAAGATGCAAATGTTTCTGCAGTCAAGCTCCGAAAATAATGTATTTTCAGTGCTTGAGTCCCATTCTAGTGTATGGAAACAGCAGGCCAGATCGGGAGTGAAAGGTAAGCAGGGGATATCCGTGATATCGCCTGCGTTACCTTTTTAATGAATGGCAATGAGACTTAATTTATACAAAAGCACTGTAGGTTAAAATTTTAATTTTCACCTGTTTTTGCATAAATTAGGCGATGA
Organism: Pseudophryne corroboree; assembly: GCF_028390025.1. Classification (NCBI taxonomy): domain Eukaryota; kingdom Metazoa; phylum Chordata; class Amphibia; order Anura; family Myobatrachidae; genus Pseudophryne; species Pseudophryne corroboree. Next base: position 965,155,993 of record NC_086445.1, on the reverse strand, counting down.
TGTATAGACCACACAGAGTGGTAGAGATCCCATCATTCCTGAGAATGAGAGAAGTGTGGTCAATGTCAATTACAGGTATATCAAATCCACACAACAGTGAATAATTATTATTATTACCAGTTACTTATATAGCGCACACATATTCCGCAGCGCTTTACAGATAATTTGCCCATTCACATCAGTCCCTGTCCCAGTGGAGCTTACAATCTATATTCCCTACCACATGTACACACACACACACACACACACACACACACACACATTCACACTACGGTTAATTTTTGTTATGAACCAATTAACCTACCAGTATATTTTTGGATTGCGGGAGGAAACCGGAGTACCCGGAGGAAACCTACGCAAGCACGGGGAGAATATACAAACTCCGCACAGTTAGGACCATGGTGGAAATCGAACCCATGACCTCAGTGCTGAGAGGCAGTAATGCTAACCATTGCACCATCCGTGCTGCCCCATCCCCCCTTCCTTCCCTGCAGATGACTTTCTCCAAGCTCATAACACAGAATACAGAATATGTGGGGATCTATAACGGTGCAGGACTCACCCCCTTTTTGCCTGTTCATAGCTTCTAATGCCAGAAACTTTGCTTCCAAAATCCTGGGGAGGTTACACCTCTCCTCTGACACTTATGATAAATGTTTCCAGTTGTGCACTGAAAGCCTCTAACGCAGCGGTTTTCTCAAACCACATCCGACTCTGCATAATAACCCACCTATCAAAACGTATCATGAGTGATTGAGTGGATAAAATCTATAAGGCATAGCTGTTCATCTCTACTGAATGGATGTCATTACAAACAGCTGCACTGTATTTATATGGTCTATACCGCTAACTTGGAGTGATTGAGTGGTGCACGCCTAGATTTACACAACAGATTACAAAAGTCATCATGATTTGTTAACAGCATTCATTTCTGCATTTGAGATGCTTGCATATAAATCCCTCAAATCACTGCGATTGCCACCAGCTAGTGAAGGAGGGTCAGTTAGGTTTCACAGTGGAATGAGGGTCTTAGTGCGAGTGGTATGCAGTGGAATGTCTAGAATAACACAGAGGCCTACTCGGAGGGGCTGGGGAAGAACCAAGCCTTAAATGTTTTACATTTCAGTAGTATAGCCAAACAAACAGTCTTATAGAATAATAGAAACATGAAAGCAGCTGGGATTTCACTGCGCTGTCCTGTATTCTGGCATGTTAACGCTTATGCTTAAACTGCACCTTTCTCTTCCACCTTAGCCGATGTACAGATGTGCTATGTACAGAGTACGCCATTCAGATTGCAAGTCCTGCTTTTTTAATTTAGATTTATTTCGCTTAACCCCAACCACGGAAATCCGAGCGCTACCGTTGAATTCCCCGGCATTACATTCGTGTGACCGAGTAAGGGGGCTCTGTGCGCTAAGGTTAAATGTTGCAAAACTGAATAACTTACTTGCATGTTGCTTCGCTGGCAATTTCCTCTGAGAGTGGGTGGTAGGTTAGGTACGGGCATCAATCATTAAGTATGCAAACTGCAAAAAGATGGAAATCATACACATTCAAATTTATAACAATAATATGTGTTTTCAATTTCATTTTCAACAGATGAGAATTAATGGAAATAGGAGGGGGGGTGGAATAAATGACATTTGATAGAGCTGTGGTGCAAAACCGTATTTAGGTGCATGGCGGTATGGGAATTTATTAGAGACTTTACAGGGAGTGTGTTGTGAAATGTATGAGTAACCAGAGAGCCACAAACCTCCATTTAAGTGGACTCTCCTGTGCAGGCACAGCCGGTCTGGTCAACTGGCAAATACCGAACTGGGCGATAGTCTATTGTGCTGCTATGGCCATCTGGAGACCTGGCCAAGTATCTCCACCTCTCAGCACCCTGCTTGGTTGGTATGCTTAGACAGAGCATGCCTGTGTGCCCACACTGAACAATGCCAGGGCCAATTTTTATGCACAGTCCGTCCCTGTTAAACTTCCTGGACTGATCTGCTGTCAATGCAGCAATTCTTGGGTAAGTGATTGGGGAGGAAGTTAATCAACGGGCTATAAATCCAAGTTATGGCCACAAACCTCCGGCAGCAGAGAGAGGGTCTGAATATTTACCTAGAACTGGCCATGCTATTCATAGAATGTTCAGTCTGACAATTATTTTATGCTTTTTGCAGATGATACAAAGATATGAAACAGGGTAGACACACCGGGAGGGGTAAAACAAATGATTGATGACCTAGGTAGGCTTGAGAAATGGTCAAGAACGTTGCAATTACAGTTTAATGCTAAAAAAATGCAAAATCATGCACTTGGGTTTCAAAAACCCAAAGGCTAAATATAATAATAATGGCAGTATAATGGAAACTACTGAAGAGGAAAGGGATTTAGGAGTCACTATTTCAGGTGACTTAAAGGCAGGTAAGCAATGTAACAAAGCAATAAGGAAGGCAAGTCAGATGCTTGGTTGCATAGGGAGAGGAATCAGTAGCAGGAAAAAAGAAGTAATACTAATAATGCCACTGTATAGGTCATTGGTGCGGCCCCATCTGGAATACTGTGTCCAGTTCTGGAGACCATGGGGCTAATTCAGACCTGTTCGCTCGCTAGGTTTTTTTTGTAGTCCTACGTTCGCATAGTCGCCACCCATAGGGGAGTGTATTGTCGCTTTACAAGTGTGCAAACGCATGTGTAGCAGAGCTGTACAAACAGATTTTGTGCAGTCTCTGAGTGGCCCAGAACTTGCTCAACCGGAATTGACGTCAGGAACCCACCCTGCAAATGTTTGGACACGCCTGCGTTTTTCCAAACACTCCCAGAAAACGGTCAGTTACAACCACAAACGCCTTCTTCCTGTCAATCTCCTTGCGATGCCCGCACAAACCCATCGCTGAGCAGTGATCCGCTTTGATGCGCCTGCGCATTGCGGTGCATACGCATGCGCAGTATAGACCTGATCGCCCACTGTACGAAAACGCAACTTATCGATCAGGTCTGAATTAGGCCCCATATCTCCAGAAGGATATACATACATTAGAGAGTGTACAAAGAAGGGCAATTAAAATGGTGCATAGCCAACATCACAAAACGTGCCCATAAGAGCTAAAAGATCTTATGTATAGTATGGAGGAGAGAAGGGAAAGGGGGGACATGATAAAAACTTTCAAATACACCGAGGGTCTTAACAAAGTTCAGGAGGGAAACATTCTTCAAAGGAAGAGAAGTATTAGAACTCGAGGACATACACTGAGACTGGAGGGGGGAAGGTTCAGGGAAAACTTAAGGAAAAATTACTTTACAGAAAGGGTAGTGGATAAGTGGAATAACCTCCCATCAGAGATGGTAGAGGCTAAGACTGTAGAGCAATTTAAACATGCTTGGGATAGGGATATGAATATCCTTGCAAAGAACTAAGGTACAAAAAGGGTTGAGATTACCTAAAGGATATAAAAAGGGGCAGACTAGATGGGCCAAGTGTTTCTTATCTGCCGTCAAATTTTATGTTTCTATGTTTCTATCATGGTCACCAACTGGAACTAATTTCCTGTTGCAGCATTCTAATTCAGATTTTATGCAAAATACAACTTCTCTTGTTCTTCATGCTGGACGAAACTATTGGTATGTGATCATACTCAGTAAACGTAAAGATAAATCAAAAAGGGGGAATGAGTAATGTACAGTATTTTGATCAAATCCATCTACTATATCTTCCACTGTCCCGATTTAGGTGAGGCTGTCCAGATTACCATACCTCATGAGGGGCAGGTCTCCGTCCGAAAGCAAGTGGTCTAGGCAGAAAGGGGTGAGATTTCCATGAATCGGGGTGAGGTTTGGATAGATTGTGGGTTGGGTTTACTATGTCCCACATGTGTAAGCATTGGAAGATATGATCTAGCACTCTATGGGCCTAATTCAGCATGGATCGTAGATGTGCGAAAAAATCTCACATCTACGATCCATTACACTGACATGCGGGGGGAACGCCAAGCACAGGGTAAGTCCGCCCCGCATGCCGGATCCAGCCCCCCTGCACACATGCAAAAGCATTGCACGCCGGCGATGCTTGTGCATGTTCAGGCCGGTAGCCCTCTGCCTACGCAGCCTAGCTGTGAAAGCAGGTGGCTACCCACCATGTTTAGGGTCTCAGCTGCCCGCCCTGCAAAGGCCTGAGTTGTCTCAACCGCGCCCCCCCCCCCCCCCCCCAATGCCCAGTGCCCCTTAAACACTGCAGCCTCTGGCTGTCAATCAGGCAGAGGCGTTCGCACAAGTAAGATGCCATCACATCTCAGTGTGCGCACACACAGTGCGGCTTCTGCGCGTGCACACACTGCACAGGGCATCAGCAGCATTCCATGCTGAATTAGGCCCTGGGGGGTCATTCCGAGTTGATCGCTCGCTGCCGTTTTTCGCAGCATAGCGATCAGGCTAAAATCCGGCAGTTCTGCGCATGCGTATGGGCCGCAGTACGCACGCGCTAAGTACTTTCACACAAAACTATGCAATTTTACACAGGGCCAAGCGACGCTTTTCAGTCGCTCTGCTGATCGGTGTGTGAGTGACAGGAAGTGGGTGTTTCTGGGCGGAAACAGACCGTTTTCGGGGAGTGTGCTGAAAAACGCAGGCGTCACGGATAAAAACGCAGGCGTACTTGGGGAAACGGGGGAGTGGCTGGCTGAACGCAGGGCGTGTTTGTGACGTCAAAGCAGGAACCAAACAGTCTGCAGTGATCGCAATCTAGAAGTTGGTCTGGAGCTACTCAGAAACTGCAGGAAAAGATTTTTGAGCAGTTCTGCTAATCTTTCGTTCGCACTTCTGCTGAGCTAAGATACACTCCCAGAGGGCGGCGGCCTAGCGTGTGCACTGCTGCTAAAAGCAGCTAGCGAGCGATCAACTCGGAATGAGGGCCTATGTCCCTTGCCTTGCTTGCTGTAGCGCTCTGGTTTTCTGACATCTACCGAGGAATCATCAGCATCATCATGCATGGTTTGTTATCTCGTACTATAGAAGATTAAATATTGTTCCTAGTGGTGTTATGATCTGTGGCAATACCACTCTTCCTTTAGTGTTTAGTGTTGGTTCCTGTAGTATTACTTCTGCTGGTGCTCCTAGCACTCCATGGTTGTCTCTCTGCAGCTGCAGGTAATTGGCTAATGAGCTGCACCTGTTACTCCTGTTAATTACACAGGTTCTCTGCGCTCTCAGATCATCGATTCATGTTACCTGAGACTAAGCTCTTGCGGCCATGTGAAGGCTTATTTGCTGTCCAGCTCAAGTTACCAGGATCTATCCTGTTCCTGGCTTCCAGTTCAGCTCCCAAGCTGCTCAGAATCACCATTAGTGCTCAGCGTCCTGCCTGCTCCTAGTCTGCAGTCATTCCAACTTCACATTGGGGGCCATTCAGGTGCGGTTGGATTAGCTAATAGCTATGTGATAGCGCTGTATGTAGATTCAGCAGGAGGCGTCTATTACATGCAGACACCTCCTGCAGCAGTAATGATTCGACCTACGTCCTAGGGGGATGCGGTCAATTTACCTACAATCAAAATCCCAACGGTCAAAATACCGACAACCGTTGACCGACGGTCAAAATCCCAGCAAGGTCAAAATACCGACATTTAAAATACCGACAAGGTCAGAATACCAACATTTAAAATGTCCACAAGTCAAGAAGTCAACATGAGTTTTTCATAATATTTTCATTGAAACCGACTTGTTCATACTTTACCATCTCAGTGGTCCTGGAGGAGGAATATAATAGTGTGCAGCGAGCCATGCGAGGGGATGCCGTACACTTATACGGTGTCCATGTCGACCTATGTTGACATACACACCATGTCGATTTTTTGACCTGTCGACATTTTAAAGGTCGGTTTTTTTTACCTTGTCGGTATTTTGACCTTGTCAGGATTTTGAACGTCGGTCAATTGTTGTCGGTATTTTGGCCGTCGGGATTTTGATTGTGTGTATTTCATACTAAACCTGTCCTGGGACGCTGCATCGGATCAAAACACCCACCATCAGGCGGCTTGCAGCATTCATGGTTCCGCGCAAGGTGCCTGTCGCAGAGATCAGGATATGGAGATCCCTGTCCTCCTCCCACCCCCTAAACAGCGGCGACATGCCTCCGTTTGTCCAAATGGAGCCCATCGCCACCCCCGAGACGGCATCAGACTGTCAATCAATGACAGTCTGATGCCGGCCTGCGTTCAATGCCGCAGGACCAGTTCTGCATGCTGACTGACAGACAGCCAATAGGATTTTTGCTATTATCGAAAAACAACTAAAGTCATTAATATAACAGAATATAACAATATAACGGTGACTTAAATGTTCAAAATCAATTAATGTAATTGCATCCTCCACTCTCTAGCTGCCAGACTCTGAGGAAGGCTGTCACTTGCGTTATATAGTAGAAATTGCAGATAAACTGGGGAAATGGGGCTTAACATCTGATAGATGGATTCTTAATTCACCATACTTCTCTGTTGTGTGCTGGATTCAATTTCTGTGTTGTAAAGTGAAAACAATTGTCACCATCTGCCAATCAGGAAACCATTACAAGTTCTCTCAAGTCTCATTAATCACGGCTGCTATTGTTATTACTGTACATTGTTTCCCTTTTGTTTGTATTCTTTATTGTACAGTTAAGTGGGTACAATGTGAGTTGTTGCCCCTAGCAACCCATCATATATTTAGATAACTTAGAAAAATAAATGATATGTACCAAGACGACTTGGAAATTGCTTCCCTATTCTCTTCAATAGTAAAACAAAACAAAAAAGGACTATGCACTGTACAATGGAGATTTGTTACATACAAGAACACGTCACCATCTTCATCTATTGTACCTCTTTTGCTTTCAACACTGTAGATCTACCTATAACACATCTTCCCCTACACCCACATAATCTGATCCCGCGAGGCTCTGTACCTGGCTCTCTACTGCTCTACACCTCTTCACTTGGGGAATTAATTCAATAAGATGATCTCCAGTAACACCCTTATACTGATTACATACAAATCTATTTAAACCTATAGTGTCTCCTGTTGGAAATGGAGGGACAACAGTAGATATTGGAGATATCTGCTGCGATCCCTCCATAGTACATTTGGGGATTTTTAATATTTGGAGGTATCACCCGAAAATGGGTATTTTATTATAGGTATATTATTTGATAAATAGGTCCCTAAGTCCTGTTATCACCTTAGAAATGTTTCCAGAATGCACCTTTTCCTTATACAAAATGCTAACAAAACTTTTAGCCGCTCTCACATCATCTCCCACCTTGACTACTACAACCTCCATCAATCTGATATTCTACTCACTAATCCATCTATGCTTCGATACATAAAACCACAACAAGACTGATCTTCCTCTACTGTGACTCCACATTTGCCCTATTTTCTTGTCTGCATTGATATGACTGTCCCTGTTCTATGTATATCCTGTTTTCCCTGCTCTCCGGCTCTACGTAGCACTTACAAACCAACAATAGTAATGTACTAAGCTTCAATATCGGGTTATGGCTAAACTGTAACTACTGAACCTATTAGCCACCCATTCCCATCTCCAGACATAACTACCCATCATAGCTGACTCAGCTTTCTGGAGTTCCTATTACATGTCCCAAATTTTGCCTACCAAGGTCATACTCTCACTCCTGCCCCATACATCCTTCTACCTTTACAATCGCAGCAACAAAAAACTCATTATAATAACACATGATAAATGTCCCATCCTACAGATACTTGGCTCCCATTATACAAGAAAACACATAGTTCCCCACCTCTTACTCTGAGAGCAGTTACTGCCGGCTACTAATACTCTCCAACCATCAATCTTGTCCAAGCAAGTCTCTTCTTCTTTCAGTTAAAAAACAAATAAAGGGGGAGATTCAAATGTTTGAAAAGTCAGTTGGGAGTCTGATTTCCTATCTAATAGGAAAAAACAGACACCCAACCGACTTTTCAAACATTTGAATTCCACCCATAATGTCTTTGATTACCATTAATTTTGGTAACACTCGGGGTCTGATTCAGCGTTGCACGCTAATTGCACGCAATGCTGATAGGAGCGCAGTTGTCCATTGTTTTAAGTACTGGTCATGCATTAGAGTCACACTGCACATACTTCCCAACTGTTACCGTACCATGGGGCATATTCAGAGATGGAAGCAATAGCGCAGCTGCTGCCTCATCTTTGTGGGCAGGGGCTGTGCTAAAATATGTAAAAGCTGCAGGAGGCGTATTGAGTAGAAAGATCCCAACTGTAAGCTTGTGTGATCCGCTGCTGCACCCGAAGACGCTTCATAAGACTATTTGCGCGACCATCTGTCATCGGCGTAATATTGATGTTTCCAGGGCCTGTGAAGTTGCGTCAAAAGATGCATACACTGGCTTGGGTGTGCATCAAAAATGGGGCAGACACACCCCTATTTTCGATAACGCTGCTTGTCGCCGCCCCATCCATTCCTCCAAATGGCCGTAGAAAGTGAATCATGCCGCAGCTTAGGCGGCAGTGCAGGTGATATCACAGAAGGAGTTCTGCACATGCGGAGTGTGACTTCTGCGCATGTGCCTATCTCTCACCATTGGATATATACGTAAAACATTAAGACAGAGAATGAACTTGTACGTGTGGGAGGAGTGTGGATTTTAGTGGGTGTTCCTGGGAGGCAGGTCTATACTCCCCATTTGAAAGAAGGGCTGATGCTCCAGTCTAGCCACACAGAGAAACCTGGGCTGGTTGAGCAGCGTAGCCTCCCGGCGCTCTGTCTGGCCACCTGCGAACAGAAACACGGGAGCGTGCCACAAGCCGAGCCCCCTTGACTCATAGCACACCCCCTTAAGGCGTGACCTTGTCCTCTTTACGAGCGTGCATGCACAGCACACTGCCTGGGCTGATTAAGAGCCCCAATCCATCCCCGCTGGGAGGTAACAGGCAGGAGGCTGCGCAGACATAGGTGTGTCACGGGTGTGTTACTGACATTGGCTGCACAACCGCTCACAGTACACAATACTCAGATGAAGAAACTGCACCTGCCATAGTGCAAGTTTTGATGGTGCACCGATATTGTGTGTAAAGACGCACAGAGACGCATATGCACTACCACCCACATAGGCGGCCATACTCAGATGAAGAAACTGCACCTGCAAGTTGCGATGGTGCGTCTGGTGGTGCACCTATACGGGTTAGCCCAGCCTCAAGATGCTGCAAGTGGGCATCTCAGTTTTGCAGAAATCGGCTGCGGAATTAGCATAAAGATACAGGCGCGGCTGCGGGAAAAGATGTATCAGACGCAGCTGCAAGAGACTCGACTTGAGGCCCACCTTCTGTTTCATCATGAAAGCAAACAGCATTTCCCAATAGATAGTAAAAAGACCAGTCAGACAGTTATTCAACAGAAAACATTCCCGTATCCTGAACAATGAACAACATACGGAAGAGGTAGGATACAAAGGGACAATACTGCTTAGCGAGGGGGACAAGTAAATCTTTCAGAAGGGAAAAATCCTGAATGTGAGAATACGGCCATATTGTTTCCTATAACAGCTTAGCTAGGTGAACTGAGGCAAACAGGATCCAAAATATTACAGAGCGGAAATAACAGGATGTGAATGTGGGAAAATGACTGTCCAGACAGGATGAGTTTATGGGACCTGTTTTACGAGAGATTTAGCTTTTCTTAGACATAGTTAAACATAAGTATATTACTAATGCGTTACAACCTAGGACTAGAAATCCACGTGTGGGGAAAACACATGGGTCTTTATAATTATATGGCCTTTCCTTTAAAAAAAAAAGTAACAAAAAACCTAAAGCCGCACGTCTGGCGTAGAGAATGGAAAGGTCCTGTCAGGTGTAATTCACACAGACAGGACCAGACTTCTAAATCTGGATAAGAACAGGAACCTTGACAAACATGCTCTTCTCAAACTGAAGGATCTTACGTGAAACGAAGAAGTTACTGTGGCTCATTATTTATGGAGAAATTCATTTTGGTTTCAACAAACATTAACAGGCAATATTGATTTCTCCTTTCCTTTTTATTGTAGACCTTTCCTCTCTACGTAAATCAAGACTGCGATATATACCGTTCATCTGTCGCCTACAGGGGATATATATATATATATATATATATATATATCAAAAGAAAGGATCTGATGGCGCTAAATTATCACAAAACACATATGCTGAAACTAGAGATGAGCGGGTTCGGTTTTACTTGGATTTACTCAGATTTACCCGAATCTCCTTATTGGCTATCGGACGTCACGTGTTTTGGTTAGCCAATAAGAAAAATCCAGAAAATAAGAAATGGCGATAATTCTGGCGTAAAGAGCCGAGTAAATCCGAACTTGCTCATCTCTAGCTTAAATACCACCTAGAATATCATAGATTCGTAGACATAATTAAAAAGACGTTGATTTTATTAATTATTAAAAGAATCCCAAGACAAATATAAAAACATTGAGAAGCATCCATATACAATTTAGACAAATGGAACATCCGATCATCACAATACAGTCATATATTCACGGGTTTTGTCTTAACGACTTTCTCAGGGGTAAATCCCAAATCTGAAATGGAGAGAGGTATGAGCAAAATTACGTCAAAAAACCTTCCTCCGAAGTGATCAGCCTAAACTGAGGTTCGATTGTAGAATATAGCTAAAAATGTCTTGTTAGGGGATCAGTCAGATAGTTCCAACTCATTAAGAATTAGTAGAATAGAATAATCCGCTTTGAAGGTGCAATCTTGAGAAAACACTCTAAATAATGATGTGTGTCTAGAACTATTGCATGTCAACCTGGCGTGTGTGCTTCCTTCCACAACAGAATATCATTTACATCCAATAATGTAATGGCTGGGGTGCACCTTATTTTATATAGTGCACACACATTCTGCAGAGCTTTACAGAGGAAATTTGGTCATGCACATTAGTCCGTGTCGCAGTGGAACTTACAATCTATATTCCCTATCACATATACGGTACATGTACACACACACACACACACACACACACACACACACACACACACACACACACACACACACACACACACACACACACACACCCACACAGACGCAGGGATAATATGCAAACTCAACACAGTAAGGCCCACAATGGGAACTGAACCCATTACCTCAGGCCTGTTATTATTATTAATACATTTTATTTATAAGGCATCACAAGTGTTTTGCAGCGCCGTACAGAGGACAATACAGTAAATAAATAACAAAAATAGAGTACAGGTAACAAAGAGCACCACAATTCTCAATACACAATACAGCTTAGATGTAAGTAGCGAAGGAGTAATCCGCGTAGTACTAGGAGCTGGTGGCCATAGATGGAGATGAGCCTTTACCAGCAATAGAATATGCGGGTAAAGATGGTCGCTGAGTAGAAAAGAGCTGTGAGTGAAATATGAGGAGAAGAGGGCTATGACAACAAGAGGAAAGAGGGCTCTGCTCTGAGGAGCTAACAATCTATTAGGAAGGGGTGACAGATGACATGAGGTGCTGTTGTGAGGCAGTAATTTCTGGGTGGACTGGAAACCCCAGCTTCCTGTCAGTCAAACAGCATTTGCATTGCGATCGCGATGTGTACGTAGTTTCTGTCGCTATTTTTACTCACGCATGCGCAATTTGAACGCTGTGCATGTGCAGTTGTTCGATAATCGGCCAGATTGCGATTTGCTAATTTTGCAATCCTTACTGAATAAGGCCCTATATATGGATGAACAGCACGGTTGGTGTAATGGTTAGACAAACTTTGTCGTACAGGCTATTTATCATATGTATATTTTTTCATTTTTCTCTTTTTGCCTTGTTTTCCATTTTTTTTTCTAGGAGAGGTAATTGATAATTAGCATTCATGTATTAATGATATATTTTATTAGGATTTATTCAAAAATATAACTTACTTCCTTCTATTTTGTTCTCTTAATGGAGTGATAAGCCTGGATGATTGTGCTTATCTTATATTTATACGAGCCACCTGTTATTTCTATGTCTGGCTTATTGCTATATGCGTTCTAGACATAGGCGTGTGCACGGGTGGTGCCCCCCTAATGTGCGGCACCCCCAGACGCCACGCCTACTGAGCACAGTGGAATGGTGATCTCCGCTTGCTGCTCATTCCTGGCTGTGTAAGGGCTGAAACACACTACCCGGCTTTTGCCGGCCAGATAAAAGTCGGACCGCTTTTTCCCGTGCCGGCATTGTAGTTAACAGTGTGAGGGCTAGGGTCCCTTCACACTGCACGGCCCCGGCCCGGCTGCCGGGTTGCAGCCGGGTCTCACCACTGGAAGGTCCGGCTGCCGGGCGGGCGCCGAGCCGTCTTTGCAGCCAGTGAACCGTGTGTGTGAAGGGGAGCTTTCACACACAACGGTTTTTTTCCAAGCCGTGTCTGATGCTGCGCATGCGCACAGCATCACACACGGCTCAAAGCCGTCATGTGTGACAGACTCTGCCGGTTTCTCCCGGATGGCAAAAAGCCGGACAAAGTTTTTCCGGCTTTTTGCCATCCGGGAGAAACCGGCCAGTGTGTTACAGCCCTATCGGCCTCCTCCGCTGCGGCAGCCGCAGCCAGTGCAATATGAATTACAGTATGCTGAGCAATTGCCCAGCATAGAGCCGGCTCAGCTTAACTGGGGCAGCGGTGATTTTCTGCACTGATTGAGTTCACGTGCTCCTCCTCCCCCGGCCCTGGCAGTTCCTGCTAATTTGGAAGGTTTTTTCTAAAAGTGGGCGTGGCAACAAGGGTCAGCGATTAGGCCACACCCTCTTTTCCTGGGCCGATCTATGTACAGACCTGCCTTCGCTTCATGATCCATGAGGAGCAGGAGGAACACTGTTCCTGGCTGGAACAGGCGTGATTGGAACCACAGCATGACAGAAGAGCAGCAGGAGGAGGCAACCGGGCACAAACTACAGCACTGCCGACTCCACACAGCAGCTGCAGGCACCCTCCCCACCCATGAGGCAACTGACACACAGACAGTGTGGTAAGTGTCAGTGTATTTTTACTATATTTCCATTCTCATTAAATCTCTCTCTCTCCTTACCTCCCCCCCCCCTCTCTCCCTATCTTTTCCTCCTTCTCCCCCCCTTTCCCTCTCTCTCCCTCCCACTCTCCCTCACTCCCTCCACACCCCCCCCCCTCTATATGTCTCTCTCCTCTCTCTCTCCCACTTTCTCTCCCTCCTTCTCTCTATATGGGGCCCATTTATCATGGATTACATATTGAATGCGATCTGGGCGAGATCTTACCGCCCAGGATCGCATGCATTATGTGATCCCTTCAGGTGACCGCGATGCACCGAGGCATTTTTGGCGGAAGGTATATTGATACATTGCGCAGCATTGCATCCCCCATAGAAACCTATGGGGGATGCAGCTACAGGCGGAAATGGAGGGATCGCAGCAGGTATCAGAGATCCCTTCTTTATACATACCAGGGAAACTTAACATTTGCCTTCTCCGTATCCTACCCCCTCTCTGACTCCTTTTTTGTCCCTCTCTCCTTTTCACTCCCCCCCTCTCTTCCGGGAGGGGGGATCTCTATCTCGCCCGTTTTCTCTTTCGGTGGTCGAGGTGTCACCTGACCTGCAGTCATTTACTTCTACCACTGTGTACTCCTGCGGGGTAAGGCTTCATGTTCATGCTGGGTGATGGGTGCTGTGCTGGGTCAGAGGCGGAACTACAGATGTTGCCACACTCATCTTTCATTGCGGCATGGATGGCGTGGCTAGTGTGCCTTAGTCTATGATGTGCTCGTGCATATTCACGGGCATGCCATAGACTTCTATGGAGCAAACGCTGGCTGCAACACGGCATTCAGTGCAGCTTGCCGCGATGCGTATGCCCGAGGGTACGCACTGCGGCACTGATAAGGCTGGCTACATCTGTAGTGGCAGTGTTAGGGGCACCAGCCAAAATCTGCTTAGGGCATCAAACTGATTAGGGCTGGCTCATACCGTGTGTCATAATGTGAATTTTGGCCCTCATTCCGAGTTGATCGCTCGCAAGGCGAATTTAGCAGAGTTGCTCAGGCTAAGCCTACGCCTACTGGGAGTGTATCTTAGCTTCTTAAAATTGCGACCGATGTATTCGCAATATTGCGATTACAAACTACTTAGCAGTTTCAGAGTAGCTTCAGACTTACTCGGCATCTGCGATCAGTTCAGTGCTTGTCGTTCCTGGTTTGACGTCATAAACACACCCAGCGTTCGCCCAGACACTCCCCCGTTTCTCCGGCCACTCCTGCGTTTTTTCCTGAAACGGTAGCGTTTTTATCCACACGCCCCGAAAACGCTGTGTTTCCGCCCAGTAACACCCATTTCCTGTCAATCACACTACGATCGCCGGAGCGAAGAAAAAGCCGTGAGTAAAAATACTATCTTCATTGTAAAATTACTTGGCGCAGTCGCAGTGCGATTATTGCGCATGCGTACTAAGCGGAATTTCACTGCGATGCGATGAAAATTACCGAGCGAACGACTCGGAATGAGGGCCTTTGTCTCATACTGTGTGGCATAATGTGAATTTCGGCTAATACAGTGTGACATAATATGAATTTCGGCTCATACCATGTGGCATAATGTGAATTTTGGCTCACACCATATGGCATAATGTGAATTTGGCTCATACTGTGTGGCATAATATGAATTTCGTCTCATACCGTGTGGCATAATGTGAATTTGGCACACACCGTGAGGCATAATGTGAATTTTGGCTCATACCATGTGGCATAATGTGAATTTCGGCTCATACCATGTGGCATAATGAAAATTTGGCTCATACCGTGTGGCATAACATGAATTTCGACTCATACCGTGAGGCATAATGTGAATTTTGACTCACACATTGTGGCATAATATGAATTTCGGCTCATACCATGTGGCATAATGTGATTTATGCCTCATACCATGTGGCATAATATGAATTTCGGCTCATACCATGTGGCGCAATGTGAGTTTGGAGCATACTGTGTGGCACAATGTGGATTTCTTCTCATACCGTGAGGCATAATGTGAATTTTGGCTCATGCCATGTGTCATAATATGAATACTGTGTGGCATAATGTGAATTTCGGCTCATACCATGTGGCGTAATGTGAATTTGGATCATATTGTGCGGCATAATGTGGATTTCGTCTTATACCGTGTGGCATAATGTGAATTTGGATCATACTGTATGGCATAATGGGGGTAATTCCAAGTTGATCGCAGCAGGAATTTTGTTAGGGGGAGGCAGATATAACGTGCAGAAAGAGTTAGATTTGGGTGGATTATTTTGTTTCTGTGCAGGGTAAATACTGGCTGCTTTATTTTTACACTGCAAATTAGATTGCAGATTGAACACACCACACCCAAATCTAACTCTCTCTGCACATGTTAAATCTGCCTCCCCTGCAGTGCACATGGTTTTGCCCAACTGCTAACAAAATTCCTGCTGCGATCAACTTGGAATTACCCCCAATGTGAATAAGGGGCACTACTGTCAGTAGCTGATGAGCATGGGGGCATGTGTGACAAATGCTGGTGTCCTGCGGAGGAGGGGAATGATGGCATAGAAAGAGGCAGATGTGTCTCTGATGGCACATGTGTATATTTTAAACTGTACTTCTGTTTTATTAAAACTCAAATGTTCGGCCCCTCAAATATCCCATACTTTTCAGAATGTCCTACTCAAAATTAGGGTGTAGGTGCTTGGGGGTGCAAGGGGTGGGGGGTGCATATGCACCTAGGCCCACCACTCTTTAGTTCTTCCACTAGGTCAGGGATAGGTTGAGGAAGTCTAAGCAGCGATAGGGTGCAGGGTTATACCATAGCGGACAGTCAGTACCGGCCGGTGGTCGCACCATTTATGTTTCATTTTATTTCTCTGGGATGTACTATATCTACATTATTATTAGGAGCTAGGGAGAAATTAGATTAAGATGTGATTTTACTGAGAGAATGTAAAATAGTGCTAGACACGCCCCTCCTGCGGTGCACCCCCCATAATCTGTAAAACAATGCTTAGAATATTCTAAATGACATTTAAAAACGATCCAGGTATTTCTTCATATTAGTCCTAATTCAGCATGGATCGCAAAAGCAAAATCTTTCTCTAATGGGCAAAATCTAACGCTCTCTGCATATGATACATCTGCCCCACCTGCACTGCACATGGGGGGTCATTCCGAGTTGATCGCTCGCTGCAGTTTTTCACAGCGCAGCGATCAGTTAAAAAAACAGCAAATCTGCCCATGGGTATGCACTGCAATGCGCACGCGTGCTGTACGGGTACATCGAGCATTGTGGTTTTGCACAGGTTCTAGCGATGCTTTTAGTCGCACAGCCGATCGCAAGGAGATTGACAGAAAGTGGGAGTTTATGGGTGTCAACTGACCGTTTTCTGGGAGTGTTTGGAAAAATGCAGGCATGGCCGGGCGTTTGCTGGGCGGGTATCTGACGTCATTACCGTGTCACTCGTCGCAGCAGTCATCGCACAGGATAAGTAACTACAGGGCTGGTCTTGTTTTGCACAAAAAGTTTTGCAGGCGCTCTGCTGCACAGGCGTTCGCACTCCTGCAAAGCGAAAATACACTCCCCCGTGGGCGGCGACAATGTGTTTGAACGGCTGCTAAAAACTGCTAGCGAGCGATCAACTCAGAATGACCCCCATGGTTTTGCCCATTAGAGAAAGATTTTGCCTTTTCCACCCATGCTGAATCAGGCCCTTTGATTGTAAGCTTGCGTGCAGGGCCTTCCTTCCTACCTCTATGTCTGTCTGTTTTATTACTGTTGTTCCAATTGTAATAAGCAACGGAATATGCTGCGTTATATAAGAAATAATAATAATAAATAAATATTGAAATTTACACTTCCCACCCCATAAAAAAAGTTTTTTTTCTATCTTTCTTAAAGTTAGCAGCAGAGTTAACGTGTTGTCTTCCCTTTCTGTTTTTAGAAACGTTCTGGATAATGTGCTTGCGGATAGAAGACCTCCACAATATATGCATATACAGTAGCGTGGCCTTCAGAATGCCGCCGGCCGGGATCCCGGCAACTACCATACCGGTGCCGACATGCCGACCGCTGACATGCCAACACATATTCTCCCTCTTGGGGGCCCACAACCCCCGCTGGAGGGAGAATAAATAGCGTGAGTGCAAGGAGCTCATTAGCGCTCGCCCAGCTGTCGGTATGTCGGCGGTCGGGATCCTGGCGCATGTATGCTGGACCCCGGGATCCCGGCCGCCGGCCACTCATACTACACCCATACAGTAAGCTACTCTATACTGTATGCAGGTAACAGTAAATGTATATCTTGTGCCTGTATATGTATCTACAAGATCAAATGGAAAAAGCTGACATTGCAGATGTTCTGAGTCTGTTCCTGGTTTGACATTGTTGAGTTTGAAAACAATCCGGCTGTGCAGCATAAACTGTTTACAATCCGTGGGAGACGGCACCACCTCTCCGGATTCTGGGACAAGCTTCTGCCACCTATCACGCAGCGAGGAACAATAAGATACTTTCCTAAGTGCTGCCTCACTGCTACAATAATGTGCTGCTGCACCGTAACAATGTATAAAACAGAAGTAACTGTATATACGTTGATGCTCTCACACATACACATAAATGTCCAGCAAACATTAATGTCCTTTCTGATACATAAAACTTTGGTGTCTTTGATAACTATCTCTGTTATTCACATACACTGCTTGAGGGAAATTCAAGTGCCAACATAGAAGTAATATGCTATCCTGGAATGGCACATCGCACCATACTTACCTTGTAGGAGGCAAAACTTGTGATGTTGGCACTATCGTAATTTCCTGATATGCATGCATTATACTTGGGCATCGTGTTGATGCCGCTCATGGCGATTTCAATTCCTTCTACAGTAAGTCTCTAAATTGTTGGATTTGAACATAGAAAAAAATAATTAAAATGATAATAGTAATTATTTTGACACTTTCAACAATTCCCCACGTTTGTTTGAAACCATTTTTTACTTTTTCCAAATAACTTCTATGCAAAGCTCCATCGGTGCATTAGTCTTTGCAACATAGTAACATAGTAACATAGTATTTGAGGTGTAATAGAGGCAAATTGCCCATCGTGTTCAACCTGTTTTAAGTCGTGATGATTCTTCACACTTGCTGAATAATGTTTTATGACTATTTAGCTACTATAACTCATGTTACCCCCGGATTAACCACGTTGATATTTTAAGTATTATAACCTTGGATAGCTTTTTCATTTAGAAATTTATCCATTCCTTTTTTAAATCCAATTACAGAGTCCGCCATTACCACCTTCCCTGGCAGGGAATTCCACATTCTGATTGCCCTAACAGTAAAGAACCCTTTCCTCCGTTGCGTTCGGAACTTTCTCTCCTCCAGTCGCAGCGAGTGCCCACGTGTCCTAAACTGTGTTCTTTTAATAAACAATTCCTCTGATAACTCTTTGTGATGTCCCTTTACATATTTGAAGATATTAATAATATCTCCTCTTAGGTGCCTCTTTTCTAGTGTATACATATTCAGCCTAGTAAGTCTTTCCTTATAGTCCAGTCCTTCTAGGCCTTTAATCAGTTTAGTAGCTCGCCTTTGAACACTTTCGAGTTCACTGATGTCTTTTTTATACAATGGGCCCAAAACTGAACACAATATTCCAGGTGCGGACGTACCAATGCCTTATACAGCGGCATGATTACATCCGAGTCCCTTGTCTCAATTCCCCTTTTTGTGCACGCTAGCACCTTATACCCCTTTTACACTCGCACTCCTGGGTCACTCCCGGGATGCTTCCCGGGATGCGTCCCAGGATGCATTCCCGGGAGTGACCCCTTTCACACTGCACTAAGACCTGGGATGGACCTGGGACAGCCCCATTTACACTGATCCCGGGATATCCCTATAATTCAGGTGCTGGGGGCGGAGCTGGAGGCGGAGCCAAAGGCAGTGGGGCATAAAAAGAAGAGATGGACACATTGGAGCACCCTCATCGATGGCTACCATCGATAGTCATGTAATCACTAACCATCGATGGTAAAAAACAACAACAAATATATATATTAAAAATAAAAATATATATGTGATCATCTCCCATCGATGATTTTAAGCATCAGTGCTTCATTCCCGGGCAGCTCAGTCTGTTAAGCAAACTTGGGGAAGGAGGACGAGAGTCGAAGAGCCGTCATCATTATAAAGATGAGGTCTCCGGCAAGGCGAATGGGCTCTGAAAGATGACATCATCTTTTCTGAGCCCAAGAAAGCTCCAATCCGAGGCCTTTTAACAGTCCCGGGATAGTGAATCCCGGGACGGGCCCTTTCACACTACACAGCTTCCCGGGACGGTCCCGGGACCAACCCTGGACGAGACCTGGGTTGAAATCCCGGGATGCTCGTCCCGGGAAATTGACCCTGTACCCTTTCACACTGACAAAAATCCCGGGATGATGCGCGTTCACGTGCAATATCCCGGGATTTTCATGCGAGTGTAAAAGGGGTATTACTTGCCTTCTTTTCTGCGTTTTGACATTGTGTATGGTTATTAAGCCTATTATTAATGAATACCCCCAAATCTTTTTCCAACTCTGTTTCCCCTAGGCGTTCCCCATTTAATATGTAGGATGCAAGTTTGTTTTTAGTCCCAAAATGCATAACCTTGCATTTGTCTGTATTGATCCTCATTTTCCACTTAGACGCCTAGAGCTCAAGTTTAGATAGATCATTCTGCAAGGACTCCACATCCAATTCTGAATTAATTACCTTACACAGTTTAGTATCATCTGCAAAGATTGACACTGTGCTTTCCAGTCCTATTTCTAGGTCATTGATAAATATGTTGAACAGTAGTGGTCCGAGTACGGACCCTTGTGGTATTCCGCTGACTACTGGGGACCAGGTTGAGGACTTCCCGTTGACCACTACTCGCTGTACCCTGCTATCCAACCAGCTGCTTATCCATGTGCAAATAGTTTTTCCTAGGCCAAGCTCCTTTAATTTGATCATCAGTCTCCTGTGAGGAACTGTATCGAAGGCTTTTGCAAAATCTAGGAAGACCACATCCACTGTTTTTCCTTGATCAAGATTATTGCTCACTTCCTCGTAGAAGCTAATTAAGTTAGTCTGACATGACCTGTCCCTCACAAACCCATGCTGGTTCTTGTTAATAATCCTAGCGGACTGTAGATACTCCTGTATGCCATCCCTTAGAATTCCTTCCAATATTTTCCCCACTATAGATGTTAAACTAACTGGTCTGTAGTTTCCCGGAAGATTTTTGGATCCCTTTTTAAATAATGGCACTACCTCAGCTATACCCCAATCTTTCGGTACCATGCCTGATCTAATTGAACTATTGAAAATCAAGTATAGGGGTCGTGCTAGTTGTGAACTAAGCTCCATAAGAACCCTCGGGTGAAGTCCATCAGGGCCAGGTGATTTATTAATCTTAATTTTGCTTAGTCTCTCCCGGACTACTTATTCGCTTAAACAAGTATCTAACCATGAATCATTACTGTTACAATTTTTTGTCAAGGTGTAACACCTTGACAAAAATTTAGTGCACCGTATGTCATTTTTTTAAAGTCACAGGATAATCCCACAAATTATAAATACACAGAAACGCACTAATGCATTTCTACTGACTGATCTTCTCCAACAGCTGGACGAAACGCGTCAGTGGCTTGCTGTGAGTTGGTAGCAAATCTCCCATCTCACACTGAAAGATTACGTGTATAGGAGTACTGCCGCTCCTGGGACTGCATTTAGGAAATAGTTTCCGTATGATATTTACTAATTGTTTAATATAATATGCCAGAATCAGTCTCTCCATTCTCTGTATGTTTCCAAGTATGGGAGTATCCTGTGACTTGGAAAATTTATATGTACTCCATCTAAAGCTGTTGTTTTTTAGTAAGTGCATCATAATGGGGTGGAATGTTACACGTCACAAAATAATCTACTAAGCGATCATTTTCGTTGTTGTCTTTCTATGGTTTCATGCAACAGTTTGGAGACACCAAGAGTGGACGTAGTTTACAGAACACTCATCAATGGCTCCGTAAGGTTTTACATTAATCACATAATTGAATTATATAATCTGGAGTTACTGTGAGAGCACCAACACATGTACTACTGTCCCTATCACGCAGTGCTGTATCAGAGGGTAATAGAATAAAGTGGGTTTGGTATATTTTGTCCACATTAATAATGTCAACATGCAGCGTGTTGATATATTTGACAATTTGACATGGACCACATCAACAGTCTTCGTGTAGACACTGATTAAATGTTGACATGATCATAATGTTTTCAAAACATTCCTGGTGGTCTAGCAGTGACTTTCCTGGCGCAGCACGTGTCTTCCGTTTCCAGAGGTGATGTCATGATAACTAACAGTAGCAGTTCTGGCGGTGAGTATCCCTATATCATAACTCTAACCCTACCCCTAGTGCCTAACCCTAACCCTCCCCTCCCATATCCTAATCATAACTCTCACCCTACTGCCTAACACTAACCCTCCCCTCCCATAGCCTAACTGCAACTCTCTTCCTACTGCCTAACTCTAACCCTCCTCTCCCATAGCCTAACCATAACTCTCCCCCTACTACCTAACCCTAACCCTCCCCTTCCATAGCCTAACCATAACTCTCCCCCTACTGCCTAACCCTAATCCTGCCCTCCCATAGCCTAACCATAGTTATCACCCTACTGCCTAACGCTAACCCTACCCACCCATAGCTCTCCCCCTACTGCCTAACCCTAACCCTCCCCTCCCATAGCCTAACCATAATTCTCCCCGTTCTGCCTAACCCTAACCCTCCTCTCCCATAGCTTAACCATAACTCTCCCCCTACTGCCTAACCCTAACCCTACCCTCCCATAGCCTAACCATAACTCTCCCCTACTGCCTAATGCTAACCCTACCCTCCCATAGCCTAACAATAACTCTCACCCAACTGCCTAACCCTACCCTCTCATAGCCTAACCATAACTCTCACCCTACTGCCTAACCCTACCCTCCCATAGCCTAACTGCAGCTCTCTTCCTACTGCCTAACTGTAACCCTCCCATAGCCTAACCATAACTCTCCCCCTACTACCTAACCCTAACCCTCCCCTTCCATAGCCTAACCATAACTCTCCCACTACTACCTAACCCTCCCTTTCCATAGCCTAACCATAACTCTCCCCCTACTGCCTAACCCTGCCCTCCCATAGCCTAACCATAGTTCTCACCCCACTGCCTAACGCTAACACTACACTCCCATAGCCTAACCACAATTCTCCCCCTTCTGCCTAACCCTAACCCTCCCCTCCCATAGCTTAACCATAACTCTCCCCCTACTGCCTAACTCTAATGGCCCATACACATTAGAAGATGTCGCTCTGTGAGCGACATCGTCTAACGTTTCCCCCTCCCGGGCCGGCCGGTCGGCGGCCGCCTGTACGCACTGAGCGATATGACCGCTCATATCGCTCAGTGACGTCACGCCCCCGCCAGCCCTGCATGAAGGTCGTGGACGACAGTCCACATCCTTCATGCATGCCCTACCGACAGCGACGATCGTTGCCGACCCGCGGGGCCGCGCATCGGTCATCGCTGGCGGCATACACACTTAACGATATAATGAGCGACGTCGCTCAAGGAGGGGGAAAATGAGCGACGTCGCTCATTATATCGTTAAGTGTGTATGGACCTTAACCCTCCCCTCCCATAACCTAATCATAACTCTCCCCTACTGCCTAACACTAACTCTACCCTCCCATAGCCTAACTGCAACTCTCCTACTGCCTAACTCCTAACCCTCCCCTCTCATAGCCTAACCATAACTCTCCCCCTACTGCCTAACTCTAACCCTCCCATAGCCTAACCATAACTCTCCCCCTACTACCTAACCCTAACCTTCCCCTTCCATAGCCTAACCATAACTCTCCCCCTACTGCCTAACCCTAATCCTGCCCTCCCATAGCCTAACCATAGTTCTCACCCTACTGCCTAATGCTAACCCTACCCTCCCATAGCCTAACCATAGCTCTCCCCCTACTGCCTAACCCTAACCCTCCCCTCCTATAGCCTAACCATAATTCTCCCCCTTCTGCCTAACCCTCCCCTCCCATAGCTTAACCATAACTCTCCCCCTACTATCTAACTCTAACCCTCCCCTTCCATAGCCTAACCATAACTCTCCCCCTACTGCCTAACACCAACCCTGCCCTCCCATAGCCTAACCATAGTTCTCACCCTGCTGCCTAACGCTAACCCTACCCTCCCATAGCCTAACCATAATTCTCCCCCTTCAGCCTAACCCTAACCCTCCCCTCCCATAGCTTAACCATAACTCTCCCCCTACTGCCTAACTCTAACCCTACCCTCCCATAGCATAACCATAGCTCTCCCCCTACTGCCTAACTCTAACCCTCCCCTCCCATAGCCTAACCATAACTCTCCCCTACTGCCTAACGCTAACCCTACCCTCCCATAGCCTAACTGCAACTCTCCTCCTACTGCCTAACTCTAACCCTCCCCTCTCATAGCCTAACCATAACTCTCCCCCTACTGCCTAACTCTAACCCTCCCATAGCCTAACCATAACTCTCCCCCTACTGCCTAACCCTAACCCTGCCCTCCCATAGCCTAACCATAGTTCTCACCCTATTGCCTAACGCTAACCCTACCCTCCCATAGCCTAACCATAACTCTCACCCTACTGCCTAACCCTACCCTCCCATAGCCTAACCATAACTCTCACCCTACTGCCTAACCCTACCCTCCCATAGCCTAACTGCAACTCTCTTCTTACTGCCTAACTCTAACCCTCCCCTCCCATAGCCTAACCATAACCCTCCCCCTACTGCCTAACACTAACCCTGCCCTCCCATAGCCTAACCATAGTTCTCACCGTACTGCCTAACGCTAACCCTACCCTCCCATAGCCTAACCATAATTCTCCCCCTTCTGCCTAACGCTAACCCTCCCCTCCCATAGTTTAACCATAACTCTCCCCCTACTGCCTAACCCTAACCCTATCCTCCCATAGCCTAACCATAGCTTTCCCCCTACTGCCTAACTCTAACCCTCCCCTCCCATAGCCTAACCATAACTCTCCCCTACTGCCTAATGCTAACCCTACCCTCCCATAGCCTAACTGCAACTCTCCTCCTACTGCCTAACTTTAACCCTCCCCTCCCATAGCCTAACCATAACTCTCCCCTACTGCCTAACGCTAACCCTACCCTCCCATAGCCTAACCATAACTCTCCCCCTACTGCCTAACCCTAACCTTCCCCATCCATAGCCTAACCATAACTCTGCCCATTCTGCCTAACCCTCCCCTCCCACAGCGTAACACTAACCCTCTGCTCCCGCAGCCTACCCCTAACCCTCTGGTCCACGTCGACATTGAGAACAATGACATTGTGCAGATGCCGACATTTTCAAGGTCGATATTTCAACAATATTGACACAATAACTGTTGACATTATGAATGCTGATATGATTGCATCCCGAATAAAGTTTGTAACATCCTCTCTTCTACATCTGTCAGCAGCACATGGGTACAGCACGTTTTAAAAAGCACGGGAGGCCCTTTTTGCCAATCGTTCCTTCCGCACTCGTAAACCTGCCTGTTTTACCATGTTGCGAGCACTAAAAGTGGATGATGCGGTTTATGACCACACTCCTAAACGATGCTGGATACTATATAGAGTACTTCCAGCTTAAGAACAGCTCACATCATGAACTGTTGCTCTTGGCATTAAGTGTCGGCATCGAAGCCAGGCCAAGTGAGCTTTATACTTGCCCTACTGTAAAACACACACTGAAGGACTCTGTAACCCACGCAGACCAGCTTAAAAGTCCAGTGACGTCAGGCTCTAGCAGGAACGCCTTCCCAGCAAACATGGTTTTACAGTAAATTAAGCACCAAACTCTATAAGCACGCTGTGCACAATTTACTAGGGAATAATGTTTTATTATTATTCCCATTTCCACCAGAGGAACGTATGGTTTTCGCCACAATTGCAAATATAACATTTGTCATTCGGGTCCCTTGACAGAGGGTGTGGTACTCTCCGAAGAGTTATGGGCTCTGGAATCAGAGGAACTGACCTCGCTGCGGGAAAGGCCTCTGAACGCCAGTGGTCTGAGCAGAAATGACAAATGCCATTTTTACTTTTTATTATTATGTATACAACTGTACCCGTAACGAAACATATATAAATAAAAATGAATCAGGATCATCTAAGAGACTGTGATCACAGACTACAGTGATGCCAAAGAGCATTATGTTATCTGTCCCGCTCCTATAAACTTTCAGATAACCATCAGCTAAAAGTCTGTGTGCAATTAAATCCCTTATTTGTCATGCTAGGACTGAGACCAGATTAGAATGCAGGGCAGCGGGATTTGTTTTTGCACCGATAACATCAGAAGTCTGGTTGTCTTCATGAGAAAAATGATTATGTTTTCGCGTACAGAAACGGCTGCTTTTCAGAAACGCTGGGGGTGCATAAAAGACAATAAATAACGGTCTTTCTTACATGGGAAAAAGTTGCAATTAGAAATTATCTGTATCTGCTAAAATGGTTCTATCAAGGCGAGCCTGTCAACAGCTTCAACAGACGCAAAATACAGATCCAAGCAACGGGATTAAAAAATTAGCTAAAAAATGATCACATAAAGAAGATGTGAAGGCGAATAAATGCAGTTTCATCTATGGCTTTGGCAATTGGCAGTGCACTAAAGAACAGTACATACTAAAACGAATAACTGAAGGTATTAGACGGGTATAATACAAAGATTATAACTGCCCCGAGGAATTCCCCAATGTGAATAAAAGTGCCCACTGCTTTGTATTACTGAGAGGAGAGCCACGCAAACTCAGGGAAAACATACAAACTCCACCTACATACGCCATTGGTGAGAACCGTACCCAAGACGTCAGTGCTGTGGGACAACAAGCTAATTGTTGCTAATTGTCTCCTGACCGCCGGTCAGCCGTACTGCACTCCTGTGCAACATGTTTACAGTTGCAGCTTGCAATAGGAAAATGTAGATGTACTATAAGTAGCCATGATGGTTCAGCAGGCTTGTTGGCTTTACTCCCCTGAAACCAGTGCCTCACCAGTCATACTCCAGTATACTGTACTCATGAGCAGGCCCATCATGGAGTTTTGGGCCTGGAGTCCTGAGCCCTGACAGAGAAGGGGGCCCGGCCCTGGTTCTACAACTAATAGAGTGTAATACAATAGCCCCCTGTTTTACCAGACTCCAGAGGATATGGTTATGCCCCCCCTGCAATCTGACCTGTGCTGTATGCAGCCAGCAACTACTTAAAAAACTACACGTCCCAACAGCCCCTGCTGTCTGGGACCAGACTAGACTAAAAGATGCCTGCATCAGCTCGCAGTGAGACCAGCTGCTCTGTCTGGATGGGAGAAGAGGCGTACTGCAGGCAGCTGGCGTGCTGTCTTTGAGGAGAGCAAAGGCGCGGATCCAAAGAGATCCAAAGAAGAAGATCGGGGCCAAAAAAAACCCCAGTGCAGTCAGGACCACCCTCTCACCCCCCACCAAGGTGATCACTTGTCTGCTGTATTCTAGTAAGGGCTGGGTCAGGAGTCAGGACACTCTCTCTTTATTCCTCCTCACTCTCTCCCATTTTCTCCTCCCTTCTCTCCCGTATCCGGCAGCGCTGTTTGTGCTCTGAGCACTAGGGACTCTGGTACAGTGTCAGAGACAACAGCGCTTGTGCAGGTGCCCGGGAAAATGGTGCGATGGCCATTTTTCCAGAGACCTCTCTGTCCCATTCCTTCTCTCTTTCTCTCTTACTACCAGTTCTTATCTATGTCTGTCTTGTTCTCCCAACCCCTCTCCCATTCCTTCTCTCTCTCTCTCTCTCGCTTCCATTCCCGCTCTCTCTCGCTCTCTCCCTTTTTCCTTTTCTCTTTCTTTCTCGCTCGCTCTCTGTCACACACACACCAAGCGTCACCCCTGGACACGTGCTCTATGTGCCCATACCCTCCAACATTTTACACATAAAAATCGATACAAATTCAAAAAGGGGGACTGGCCATGGGGGAAAAGCACGCCCCTATTCCTATACTTTCAATGGAATTTTGGAGAGCCAAAAATCGGTACAGACCATAAAAAAAAGGTAGCGTACCTTTCAAAAAGGTACAGTTGGAGGGTATGTGTGCCACATCTACCACTGTTTAGTGACTGATTTCGGGGCGAGCCCTTTTCACCTTGAGGGCCCCTGGATATTTGCCAGTCTAGCCACACTGTAGTTACGCCACTGAGCAGCGGATTAGTGAACGCAGCCAGTAGGCGCCTCTGTACAAATTCCAGCAGTGGCAGTATTTAGCATATATAAGTAGGACCACTGCGTACAAAGACACACTTTATCATCACAAAATAAATAACGACCGATGCCGAATTACATGTCTTGTACTTAGTGGAGGGCACGGAACAAAAGCCAGCACTATATCTCCTTGAACCAGAAAATTGGGCAGGTTCTATAAGAAAGTGGGCAAAGTAATCTCATGTGCCCAGGCAGTGGGTAAATCTGATAATCTCTCACAGACCTACTGTATCTACAAGATCATCCACTCATCACAGTGACAGACACAAGTCTGATTTCTGGAAGTGAAACAGATGTCTCTAAGCAAAGTTAGTAGAGAATAAAAATAACTATGGAATTAATCTCTGTAGACGTATAAGTAAGAATTCCCCCCCCCCCCCCCCCCCTGTAATTTGATTTGAGTTCACTAGCAATTACAGAAAGGTGTTCAGAGTCAGACCGTAGGCAAACACGGCTTAAAGTAGCTGTACTGAATTTCCAAGAATCAACTCCAACAAAAATTTCTTCCTTACTGATATATCATCCAAAACACACAAACCAAAAATTGGTATGTCCCACAGAGCCCACCTATCTATCCTATGGATTAGAGGTTTCCTATCACATGCAATGCATAGAATTCATTCAAAGAAAGCAAAAGTGCCAAAGAAGAAATGTCTCTTGTTTAATGTCAGGATAGCTAAACAGCGAATACTGGGGGTAATTCAGAACTCATTGTAGATGAGCGGAAAAACACAAATCTACAATAATTTTCTCTCACATGCAAGGGGATGCCCAGTACAGGGTAACACTGTCCCGCACGCCGGGTCCTGCCCCCCCCCCCTCCCCCCCCCCGGCAGACATGCCAAAGCCTTGCACGGTGGCAATGCTTTTGCATGGTTCGAGTAGCCCTCTGCCTACTGAGGCTAGATAGCTACCCCGCCATGTTTTGGGTTGCAGTGGCTGCGTGTGACATCACACACCTGCCGCGATCCGCCTCAGCAACAGTCCGGACATGCCTGCGTTCTCCGGACCGCGACCCTTAAACAGAGCATCGTCTCCCACAAAACACAACGTCAACGCCGCGTTCCCACCCCAACACAGTTTAGGACCTTGCACATGCGCCTACCGGCGTACGAGCATGCGCCCATGTGCAAAAATCACATCATAGAGATTTTTGCACACTTGTGACAGGGTCTGAATTAGGCCACTGAATCATACAGGATGTGCTTAAGATCGGGATCCCGGCAGTCAGAATCCACCTGACACCCGTCAGAATGTCGATGGCGGGATCCCGACAGTGTCAGGAAACCGATGCCGGAATCCCAACAGCCGGCATTCCGATTGTAAGTATAGTGGGCGGGTTAGGGTTAGGCAGCTGGAGGGAAGAGGGAGGGGGAGGGTTAGGGTTTGGCTGCATGGCAGGGGGGGTTAAGGCACCACAGGGGGGAGATTAGAGGAGAGGGGGTAACTTACTCCTAGCTCTTGTCCTGACTATCTGCATGCACCTAGCGCGCTGAGAGTATGAGGTACTGTATTACTTCACCTTTTGATCAAAACACTTTGGAATGTTTACAAGTCCTACACTAATATCTAGATTTAAAATGACCACGCTCAACTAGCTATACAGAAATTGGAAGGACAGCTGCTAAAACAATGGGGGTCATTCTGACCTGAGCGCTCGCTGCAGTTTTTCGCAGCACAGCGTTCAGGTCAGGACTGAGCATGCGCTGGCGCTGCAGTGCGCAGGCGCATTGCTGACAGCTGTCGTTGCCTAGTGATCGCCTCTGCCTGATTGACAGGCAGAGGCGGTCGCTGGGCGGGAGGGGGCGGCACTGCGGCGCTTGGCCACCGTTTTGTGGGCGCAGTCCGGCCCACGCAGGCGTGGCCTGACCATGTGGGGGGCGGGCCGCAGCAGCTGTGTGACGTCACACGCAGCCTCTGCGAGCCGGGCAGCAATGAGTACCTCCCGGCCAGCGCGCAAAAGCTGCGCTGGCCGGGAGCTACTCCTGAAGTACACAAGCATCGCCGCTGTGCGATGCTTTTGTACTTCAGTGACAGGACAGGGACTGACATGCGGGGTGGGCTAGCCCTGTGCTGGGCGTCTCCCCGCATGTCTGTATTCCTGGTCGTAGCTGTGCTAAATTTAGCACAGCTACGATCAACTCGGAATGACCCCCAATATTTGGAAACAAATTAAGTAAATAAGTGTCACTCAGTTAATTCCACAGTGTCCCATATGTCCCATCTGGATACAAATCAAAATAAAAAAAAGTTGTAATAATTATTGTATGTATAACTACAGTAGTAACTGGACTGGCATGTGCCAGATCCCCTAAGTATGCCCGCTGCTCCGTCCTGTCCTGCCACACTCTCTGGGCCTTACTCAGGTTTGATAGCAAAGCAAAAAAGTAATCAAATCTAAATATTACTGCACGTTACATCTGCCCCACCTGCAGTGCAGCATGGTTTTGCCAAATAGTGTGCTTTTTTGGTTTGCTAACCAGAATAACGCCTATCTCCCAACTGTCCCGATTCCAGACCCGCTATTCAGACCCTGCCCTCTGTCCCTCCCGTGAGCTGCAGTGTCCCGTGGGTTGGGGGGGAAGGGCAGTTGGGAGATCCTTTTATCACCCGCTGCTCTGCAACGCAGTGAGTGATCTCTGAATAGATGCTGCGCGTACGCAGTGCTGGGAGGTGAGCAGGGGGCTGCCCAGCTGCTAGAGGAGCGCTGGGCATGCCCTCAAAATGGCAGACAACGTGTTAGTGTTGTGAGGCCATGCCCACTTCACCTGAGACCACGCCCCTTTTTGTGTCGTGTGCGGCTACGCCGTGCGACAGTCCCTACTCTCTCAACTGAGAAGTTGGGAGGAATGATAACGCCCTCTGTCCGCTGCTCCGTCCCACTATAAGTTCATATTTTGATTAAAACATTTCAGCCTGCACATCAAGGGGGAGATGTGTCAAGCTTTGGAGAGAGAAAAAGTGAAGAGAGATAAACTACCCTCCAATCGGCTCCTGTCACTTTTTAAACACAGCCTGTTACATGACAGAAGCTGACTAGTTGGTACTTGATCTCTCTCCAGTTTAAATTTCTCCAAGGTTTGATACATCTCCCCCTAAGTCACAAGTTGTCATTGTTTGAAAGCCTTAACTTACCCCAAGTTGTGCTCACCAGCTATTTTGATGAAGCTTTACTCGCTTTTCCCGTGATACTATCCGCAGCTACACACTCATAACTCATGACAAACAGAGCCTGTGGTCCTCACTTATCCATGACTGTGTTGAACAGGACCCTGACTTCACAGCTTATTAAATATGTTTCTCCAGGTTTCAGCAGTGCTGCCAGTATAACTGTGTAAACAGTCTGTGTCTCCTGCCCAGGTTCCTGTGTGAAGTAAGCACTGTAAGCTCAGTGCTGCTCATATGAACAGAAATAAATCAGTTACACATTTACCTGGAGGACATTACAACGCCATCTTGTTGAGAGTGCAGAATTTAAAAGTAAAACATGATCAATTATACAGCAATAAAGAAATGTCACTCACAGCTCTTATATAGTATTACTGGTTTTATGCTTACAATTATTAAATAAAAAAAATAAAAAATCAGGGTTACCAACCCATCTCTTTCCTTACTGACACATATAAATAATACATGTTCGGTTGCTAATGGGTTCCTGGAAAAGATCTGATATATTTAATGGGGATTATTATTTAACATCAAACAGAGACTTTGCAATATAGCCAGGAATAGCGCTGTGTGTGCAGGGCAGTCGAGACATCTTGTGGGCCCGATGCTAGAGATGGGGCGTAGTCAAGCATAGGGTGTGGCCACACCCACTCAGAAAACTATTCCCTGTGACAGGGCTGCCATCAGAAATTGTAGGGCCAGGGCAGTGGTGCAAGTAGAAATCTTTTCTTAGTGTTACTGATAGTAAAACCGGGCGTGGTCACGTGTCATGAGTGGGCGTGGTCACACAAAACTAGCGGAGTGGCTACATGACAATAGGGGCATGGCCACATTATGCCACACACCAGAATGCCCCTTACACATTATGCCAAAAATCGTAATACCCATTACACATTATGCCACACACCGTAATGCCCATTACACATTATGCCAGAAACCGTAACACCCATTATACATTATGCCACACACCAGAATGACCCTTACACATTATGCCAAAAATCGTAATGCCCATTACACATTATGCCACACACCGTAATGCCCATTACACATTATGCCAGAAACCGTAACACCCATTATACATTATGCCACACATCGTAATGCCCATTACACATTATGCCACACACCGTAATGCCTTACATATTATACCACACACCGTAATGCCTATTGTATATTATGCAACACACAGTTATGCCACTGACACCATTTTATGTCCCACACACAAAAAATGCCCCTTATAAATTAAGCCCCAGTGGTGGGCTGGTGGTACCACCACCATAATTCTTAATGGTACTCCGTACCACCCTGTACCACCCT
Organism: Pseudophryne corroboree; assembly: GCF_028390025.1. Taxonomy (NCBI): domain Eukaryota; kingdom Metazoa; phylum Chordata; class Amphibia; order Anura; family Myobatrachidae; genus Pseudophryne; species Pseudophryne corroboree. The sequence continues at coordinate 965,124,139 of NC_086445.1, read as the reverse complement.
ACTTTCAGCACTGGGCCCGGGACTGACAAAATTGACAGGGCCCCTCCCCCTGAAAAAAGATTCTGCTGCACCGCTCTACCCCTATGTGATGTCATACATTGTTATGTTACATATAGATGGAGCATTGTAGACCTACAGGAATAGTTCACAGAGAGCGGATGCATAGGGAAGGTTTGTTTTAAGAAGTCATCCCTGTGCATCAGCCCACTATTGTTTTACAGCCTGGTGCAGCTCTCCAGCTATTGGCGGTAGGAGCCAGGGGTGGGTCCCCTTCTCTGTAAGGGCCCGGGACTCCAGTCCCCACAGCTCCCCCCTGATGGCTGCCCTGCCCTGTGAAGTCAGCCACTACTCGCAGCTCGCATCAATGGGTGGGCATTGTTCCGCTTCCATGTCTAACTCAAGCCTCCAGACAAGCCCAGGACAATGAAAAAAGTGCTAAAGAACAATGGGCCTAATTCAGGCTTGATCGCAGCAGCAAAATTGTTCTCTAATGGGCAAAACCATGTGCACTGCAGGGGGGGGACAGATATAACATGTGCAGAGAGAGTTAGATTTGGGTGGGTTATATTGTTTCTGTGCAGGGTAAATACTGGCTGCTTTATTTTTACACTGCAATTTAGATTTCAGTTTGAACACACCCCACCCAAATCTAACTCTCTCTGCACATGTCATGTCTGCCCCACCTGCAGTGCACATGGTTTTGCCCATTAGAGAACAATTTTGCTGCTGTGATCTGGTCTGAATTAGGTCCAGTGTTCCATAGATCAGCCTATCTGGACCAGAAGACCGTCACCACTGAAACCAGCTGGGCTTTAGCAGACAAAGTCCGACCACCCCGCTGTGTTCCCTGCATTTAAAAAAGAGTTCTGCTCCGCACATATGCAAAACGGATTTCCTCTGACTCCCAGGTCCCCTAGACAATGATGTAGTGGTCAGCAACATTCTATTAGAATCGTGCTTCATAATGCTTTGCAAGCAGCATTCTGGAGTGTATGTGTCAGGGACAAAATTGAAAGGAGGGGAACTTCTCCTTGTGTCCTATTATGCTAATCTCTGCAAGTGCACCACTGCACTCTGCACATGGGGGAGCGGGTAATGGGGGTCATTCCGACCCGTTCGCACGCAGTGGTTTTTCACTGCGGTGCGAACGGATGCGGAATGTGCATGCGCGGAGGCCGCTGTGCGCGTACGCGACGTTGCCTGGTGACAGAGGTCGCCGGGTTACGTCGCGGCTACTGACGGAAGCGGTCGCAGAGGCGACCGCTAAGAAGATTGACAGGAAGGAGGCGTGGAAGGGCGGATCCGGACCGTTGGAGACCGTTTTCGGGGAGTGGTGAGTAAAACACAGGCGTATCCAGGAGAATGGAGGGCGGAGGTGTGACGTCAAAACCGGGCCCATCATCGCTGGAGCCATCGCACAGGGTAAGTATGTCCAGGGCAGGTCTACCTATGCTTGAAATTTTTTTTAACTTAGCAGGGCTGCACAAGCGATTGCAGCCCTGCTAAGCTAAAATACACTCCCTCATAGGCGTGGACTATTGATCGCAGCAGTAGCTAAAAGTTGATGGCTGCGATCAAGTCGGAATGACCACCAATGCCTCCAGTGGGTGGGGTAATTCCCAAGGGGTGGACTCTATTGCACTGGGAGAGGGAGTGTAATGCCTCAATTAAATAAATTTAGGTGATGTATACATAAAGAAACTCAGGTGAAAACTGCAAGTAAGTCACCAAGGAAATACAGTACCCGCCGGTATATCATACTGAATCCCAGTAACATACTGTAGTTAAAAATAAAATAAAATAAATAACTAAAAATTACTTTGTTGAATCATCAATAATATACTTCTATGATAACACTGTACTACAAAGGGCTTAGGTCAGTGGTTCTCAAACTGTGTGCCGTGGCGCCCTGGGGTGCTGTGGGACACTTGCAGCGGTGCCTCAGGTTAGTGGTCCAGGACCAATTCAAACTATTTATGGTCAATGTTAGGCAAAACCAGTGCTGGTGGCTGCCAATCATACAATATGTGGACAAACAGAAGCAAATCTTGTCCCTCACCACATAACTGAACCTATGGATGACATATAAACATAATTTACTTAATTTAATATTTTTTTCTAAATTTCTCAATAAGAAACTTTTGGCCTAGGGGGTGCCATGAAAAAATTCTGATACTCTAGTGATTCAGAAACGTTTGGGAACCACTGGCAGGGCCGGTTCGAGGGCCCTCGGCGCCCCGGGCAGGGAATTGGGGTGTGGCTTAATACAGGGGGCGTGGCTAGTTACGCCCCCTGTACAGTAGAAGCGCCGCTTAAATGCTGAGCGGTGCGCGATGACGTCATCGCGCACCGCACAGCAAAAGGTCCTCTCCACGAAGGGAAACTAGACACGTAGCATCTAGTTCCCTTCGCGGAGAGGACCTTTGCTGTGCGGTGCGCAATGACGTCATCGCGCACCGCTCAGCAAAGGTCCTCTCCGCGAAGGAAAACTAGACGCTACGCGTTAGTTCCCTTCACAGGGGACCACTGCCGGGACAGCCGCAGAGCCGGGGGACACAGCGGGCAGCGGAGGGCACAGCAGTGGCGGATCTTGCCATGGTGCGGCGCCCTCCGGATGGCGCCAGCGCCCTCCGGAAGGCGGCGCCCCGGGCAAAAGTCCTGCTTGCCCGTGGCAAGATCCGCTACTGACCACTGGCTTAGGTCAAACTTTACATGGCTACTCCCAAATATCGAGGAGTTCGGTTCGACCACACTCACAGATCACTGCGGATTTGCCAAGCATGGGTCAGGACCACAATGATATGATTCACATCCCCGTGTCCACTGCACTTCCTTCCTGTATCTCCCAGGACCTCCTGAGGGGGAGGTACAGTATAACATTTTGACATGCATGGCCGAGAGTTGATCAAGTTGCAACATATTTGTATGGAGAACATTTGATTGTAATACTTAGGGGTCTATTTATGAAGCAGTGAAAAGTGTGGAGAAGTGAGCCTCTGGAGAAGTTGCCCATGGCAACCAATTAGCTGCTCCGTACAATTGTATAGTATGCAAATTATAAATTTTATTTCAATGCTGATTGGTTGCCATAGACAACTTCTCCACTGGCTGACTTCTCCACACTTTTCACTGCTTCATGAATAGACCCCTGAGAAAGTAAGTGATCAGCCTTTAGCAGAAAATGGATGTTGTTTTCCCAACCCTGGCAGAACGTGGAATTGGGGCTATATACTGTATATCACAGATGTATGGGCCACATTACTTAACTGTAACTGTACACTTTCTGAGTAGTTTAAGAACTAAAATGAGCAATCCTAGTAGTTAGGCAATCAGCTTTTATGGAAAAAGTTCCAGCTTGTTCAACCAGCCAGCTTTATCACATATGCCAAAGCAAAGTAGCAGGAACGTTTGTTAGCTTAAATATTCTGTTGTATTAATCATGTGATTATAGATTTGTGCAGCGCAATTTCAGGGACAAAATAATTTTTTAAAGCTTGGGCTAAAAGAACTATTACTATTACAAAACTACTACCATATACGGTATAGAATGTAATGTGCTGTGGCTATAAAACCACTCTCTCATGTATACCTATGCCATTCAGTGCTATTCTTTCACAGCCTGGAGCCTATTTTTAGGAAGGAACAAATGTTATTTTATCCCTGACAAAAATTGGCATCAAGGATTGTGAAAAGCACTGCACATGTATAAATAGTAATGTAATGTACTGTAAGATTAAGTTTTTTATTGCAACATATATTATTTACGGTTTGAAGAAGTCCAGGTGTCAGTGTTATTGTCAATAAAGCTACAGTAGAAATAAAATGGAAACAGGAAAACTTGCTAAACCATACTTGCCTACCTGACCCTCTCCATGAGGGAGAAAATGTTCTGTTCCTGGACTTTCCTGGTAATGTATGATTGCCATCACCTGTGGTGAGCTAGTTAATTGATAAGAAAGGTGTTTCACCACAGGTGATGGCAATCATACATTACCAGGAAAGTCCAGGAACAGAGCATTTTCTCCCTCATGGAGAGGGTCAGGTAGGCAAGTATGTGCTAAACGGTACCTCTAAGCTACATGCGGCGGCCATCTTTAACTGCTAAAACAATATTCATGAGAATGCAGCAACCGGTGAGTTAACTAGTACTAGTGATATTATTGTGCAAATAGGAGATGGATAACCACATGCACCAGTCTTCAGGCACATTAATCATTTGACAGTACAAAATTACAAGATCAATGTTTCAGGGTAGCATGGCCTGGAAATTTAAGCAAGTAGACATATAAATAAATAAGGGCATACTTGCCTACTTTCGAAAAAGCATTTCAGGGAGATTATGACAGTAACACCTATCAGCGCAGACGTGTACTGTACATCTGAGAGGCGTGTCATAAAAATGGCTTACACATACCTCCCAACATGACCCTCTCCAGGAGGGACACAATGCTCTGCTTCTGGACTTTTCTCATTATTTATGATTACCAGCACCTGTGTCGAACAGGTGAATGGATAAGAAAGGTGTCTCAGTGCAGGTGATGGCAGTCATAAATTAAGAGGGAAGTCCAGGAGCAGAGCATTCTGTCCCTCCTGGAGAGGGTCATGTTGGGAGGTATGTAAATGAGCCCCAAAGTTAGTAAGATCTACTTGTTGAAGAAAATAAACTGATATTTTAAGGATTTGTTTGTGTATTGTGTTTTACAAGAGGTTCCATATACTGTAAGTGGCCACGAGAAACCTAACTTAGTTAAAATGCATGTAGTCATAAGGATCATTGAGGGTCATTCCGAGTTGATCGCTCGCTAGCAGTTTTTAGCAGCTGTGCAAACGCATTGTCGCCGCCCACGAGGGAGTGTATTTTCGCTTTGCAGGAGTGTAAACGCCTGTGCAGCAGAGCACCTGCAAACACATTTTGTGCAAAACAAGACCAGCCCTGTAGTTACTTATCCTGTGCGATGATTGCTGCGACGAGTGACACGGTAATGACGTCAGATACCCGCCCAGCAAACGCCCGACCACGCCTGCGTTTTTCCAAACACTCCCAGAAAACGGTCAGTTAACACCCAGAAACGCCCTCTTTCTGTCAATCTCCTTGCGTTCGGCTGTGCGATTGGAATCGTCGCTAGAACCAGTGCAAAACCACAAGGGACTTTGTACCCATACGACACGCGTGCACATTGCGGTGCATATGCATGCGCAGACTAGCTATTTTTTTCACTGATCGCTACACAGTGAACAACGGCAGCTAGCGATCAACTCCGAATGACCCCATTGTGCCTTATAACCAATGCAGGGAAATGGCGCTGATGATCCTATTTGAATGTATGTATCACTGATTTCTTCTTCCCCCCAAGAATGTAACAGCTACATAATGGGGATAAGGTGCAATCAGGGAGATTGCTGGTCTATTCAGGGAGTCAGGGAGATTGCTACTATTTCAGGGAGTCTCCTGCAGAATGCGGGAGGGTAGACAACTATGCATAAGAGCCTACAGTATACTTCCTACTTTCCATCTGGAAATAAAAAAAATTCTATTCTAACGGAATCACATGATCCACGAGAACCAAGAAATCCTAATTTCTAAGCTACAAGATAAACCAGCGAACGTAAGTCTCTCAGTCAAAGTAAATTAGCTTTAATTCTGGCAACATACAGCCTCTATAGTTGAGGTACAAGAAATCCATAAATCAGACACCAAACACCATATTTTTTGGATAAGCGTTTCCTACAGCTGTAAATTGCCATCGAATTTACTAAATACATTAAAATCGCCACAGTATTCAGCATTAAATGCTGGTTCAAGGAAGCCAAATCTAAAGCACAAAAGTAGGACAAAGGGCCTAATTCAGCAAGGATCGCAAATCAGCAAAATTAGCAAAAAAAGCGTAAAAACGCAAATTCTGCAACGTAAATAGCAAAAACTGAGAAAACAAACCCAATTTCTGAGACTTAGCAAAAACTGCGTATGCACTACGAAAAGTAGGCGTGTAAGGGACGTACTAAAGGGCTGGACTCGCAAAAACTACGATCAGGGGCGTGTTGTGGGCGTATACTGATGGTCGGTGGGCGGTGCATTCGCAATTTTTACAACAGATTGCACATTTCTGATGTGCAGTTTCGGAGTGACTACAGGTCTACCCTAAAAATTGCACAAGCTGACCTCAGTTGTAGACTGCATGCATACTGCAATCATTGCTTCATTACACCAAGCTGAAGAAGCTCACACCTCAGACCACAAATCATTTCATTCAGCTGTATTGGAACTTAGAAACATGTAAGGTATTGTTTAACTCTCTATCACATGTTGATTGTGAAAATATATGTTACTAACCGATTTGTGTTTACACGTACTAACAATCGAGGTTTGACAACCACACTATTTGATAGAAGCAAATGTAAAATAACCTTTACAAGCATTTTGCTTAGTAGTATCCGCTGAATGACATTTAGCTTCCTAACAGTTTTTTTTTTTTTTAAACAACCAACTTTTTTTTGTTAAACAAAACATACCCACATACTTTTTTTTATTTTTTACATTTTATTTGTGTGCTACACACAAACATATGTTGAAGAACAGCAACACCATCTTTTTATTTTCAAGTTTTGCAAATTCTGCTCCATTTGTACAGTGCCGTTTCTAGCGGCGGGCGAGCCGTGCAACCGCACGGGGCGCCCGCCGCGGCACTTTAAGTGTTATTTCCCCTCTCCTCCCTCTCCCCGAGCGCTCCTGCTCGAGGGGGCGGAGTTTCGCGAAATGACGCGTTTGCGTCGTGATGTCATGACGCAAACGCGTCATTCCACGAAGCCCCGCCCCCTCGAGCAGGAGCGCTCGGGGAGAGGGAGGAGAGAAGCCTGGAAGGAGGCGGCGGCGGCGGCGGCCGGCGCGAGGGACGTCCGGCGGCGGGATCCGAAGAGCGGAACATGTAAGTATATCTCTCTCTCTCCCCCTTCCTTCCCCCCCACCACTTGACACCCGCCTGCCACACTGGGGATACCTGCCTGCCACACTGGGGATACCTGCCTGCTGCACTGTGTAAAATGGGGACACCTGCCTGCCACGCTGTGTAAAATGGGGGCCTGCCACACTGTGTAAAATGGGGGCCTGCCTGCCGCACTGTGTGTGTAAAATGGGGACACCTGCCTGCCGCACTGTGTAAAATGGGGACACCTGCCTGCCGCACTGTGTAAAATGGGCGCCTGCCTGCCGCACTGTGTAAAATGGGGACACCTGCCTCACTGTGTAAAATGGGGACACCTGCCTCACTGTGTAAAATGGGGACACCTGCCTCACTGTGTAAAATGGGGACACCTGTCTGCCTCACTGTGTAAAATGGGGACACCTGTCTGCCTCACTGTGTAAAATGGGGACACCTGTCTGCCTCACTGTGTAAAATGGGGACACCTGCCTGCCGCACTGTGTAAAATGGGGACACCTGCCTGCCGCACTGTGTAAAATGGGGACACCTGCCTGCCGCACTGTGTAAAATGGGGACACCTGCCTGCCGCACTGTGTAAAATGGGGATACCTGCCTGCTTACTGTGTAAAATGGGGATATCTGCCTGCCACACTTTGTAAAATGGGGATACCTGCCTGCAGCACTGTGTAAAATAGGGATACCTGCCTGCCGCGCTGTGTAAAATGGGGATATCTGCCTGCCGCACTGTGTAAAATGGGGATACCTGCCTGCGTACTGTGTAAAATGGGGATATCTGCCTGCTGCGCTCTGTAAAATGGGGACACCTGCCTGCCGCACTGTATAAAATGGGGACACTTGGCTGCTGTAATGTGTAAAATGGGGACTTTTTTTTTTCCCCCTGTGGTGGGCGTGATGATATCAGATGAGGCCACGCCTTGTCGGGAGCGCGCGCGCCGGAGGCGCGCGCATACTTTTTATTTTTATAGCTATATGGGGGGGACGCAATTTTTTTTATAGCAATGGGGGGGGGGGGGCGCATTTTTAAATCTCGCACTGGGAGCCAAATTGTCTAGAAACGGCCCTGCATTTGTATACTTACTGAAACAAATAATTATACATAATTCCTTAAAGTAAGGTATGTAAATAACAGCAAAGAAATAATAATATGTAATGTTTAACCACTTCACAATCAAAAAAACACTATTTTTTTTTTATAAATATGTTACTGTTGTTTCCGAATTAAAATATTTTGAGTCCAAAAAAAGAGTTTTTAAAAACATATACCAATAATTGCTGTTGTGTAGGGTTTAGAGGATAGAATTCACACTCTCTCTAGTTGAATATATTTGAACACAGTTATGGGCATTAGTCAATGTTTGAAGAAAAACACTATGGTGTCTTTAAGATAATAATTGCTAAATTACCACAAGATAATTTGACCAATTAAGTGATGATTGAATTGATTTACAATTGTTGAGTAGTTTCTTTAATTTGGGTGTAGGAAAGTAGGTTGTGCAATTTTTAAGGGAAAACGCAGTTGTTAGCAAAAAATGCAACATCAGAAACATGTACGCATTTGTAATATGTACGCAAAAATTTCGATTATTAGCATGGTTTTCGCAATATTTGCACATTTCACAAGGCCACCTTCTTTTTGCTAAATTAAATTAGTGTTGCAGTTTTCCGTTTGGGCATGCTTTCGCAATTTTGCTTTTGCTCGCAATTTTTGCTAATTTGTAATTTTTGCAATCCTTACTGAATTTGCCCCAAAGTCAATATATATATGCACCTAAACAATAATACCCCTTTTCCACTAGTGATGCGGGTCGCAGCCGGGAGCCTGACACGGGTGCTACCAGCATCAGAGCCCCCGTTCCCACTGCACTCACCAACCCGGCACATTGCCGGGTTGGTGATGCTGCTGGTGACGCGGCAGGGGCAGCGCTGGGAGATCACATGATCTCCCAGCGCCGCCCTTCCATACACTGTGAACGGGAGCCATGTCGCATTGACACGGCTTCCGTTCACACTGCACAGCTTACCGGGTTGAACTTGTGTTCAACCCGGTAAGCTGCCCGGGTAGGATTCCCGGATCACTTGATCCGGGTTTTCGCAGAGGGAGCCGTTTCCACTAGCAAAAAACACGGGTAAATACGCGCCCCCGTGCATTTACCCATGTTTTTTGAGCTAGTGGAAAAGGGTAAGTAACGGAAGTTCTGATGTCAGGGGCAGGATCGCGGAGGTGCGGGATGCTGGCCGATCCAGACTTTTTTTAAAGGGGCAATCACAAGGTATGGTTTTGCCTTGTAAGTGATTGCCCCTTTAAAAAAAACGTTCAAGATCGGCCGCCGCATATCTGTACAGCTAATAATTTACATATACAGGGTACTCTCCTTGTCTTGGAGAACTTTATTTCTCTTACCCATGGCTCACACCTAGAGAGATCCTCATCTATACTAGAATTGATGCCTTGCTAGATAAATGGCTGCTGCAAAAAAATACTAAATCTAAAATTCATGACATACAGTGGTCATACCACGTTCAACTTGGCTTAACTCTGGTAAGAAAACACAATTAATTACTAAGAAACAAGCAACAAACTCCAGCAGGGAATAGTTTTGCATAGTCAGAAGTACCATGCAAAACTATCAAACTATAAAAATTAAATGATTATCCTCCTATGCATTATCTAGAAAGGCCACTTCCAAACTTCTAGACCGCCTGCAGGCACAAATATTAAAACCATAGATGGCATCACTGAGAATCAGCCCATCAAAGTTCCATTTAGCTCTCTACAGACGGGTGACATTATATCCAGCGGAGGCGGGGTTTGTCAATAAACTTTATTTAGAACAACACTGCAATCCCAGCTTCCATAATAAACATATCAGGGGTCTAAATTGAACAAGGGAACAGTAGCTATTTAAGGAGTTCCAGGTAAGGTGGTTTTATGCTATCCTCTTTTGACCTGACACTCTGATGTACTGGTGACTGTCTTGACAAAGTTTACAGGCCAAAACGTCAACATTCATTCGAAATGGACATGTGAACGGTTGTCTCAAATGTTCTGGTGAGTGCCGCTTTCAATACTTGTATATTGTATATAAACATATATACATAGATAAATAATGCGCATTTCACACACACAAAAAAATCTATTCATGAGGAATCAATTACTCTTTTCTTGAGCTATTGGAATTTACTGTATATTATCCAACAACTTGTTATCTTTGAAACACAATACTCTGACATGTGACACCACGTGCGTGGGCCCCACCACAAGAAAAATTATTATTTGTGGGATATATGTAGGGCATCCAGCACATATATATATCTCTCTGTGCTATTTTACTGCCACGCCATTAAATGGTAGTCCCAATGTATGAGTGGCATCTAGGATCCATCAGATTCTTCATAATTTATAGACTCACTAACTGTCTAAAGTTTTTACATTCCTGGTGTGATAAAAAAATAATCCTCCTCCTTTGATATGTTGACGTATATTTAAAATGACACATCGGAAACCAAAATGGACTCCAAACCAACTGACTCTAATACCATCTAAGCACATTATAACGATCATTCTAAAGGGCCCCATACACTACAACGATATGTCTGAGGCTAAAGTCGGGGGCGATTTCCCCTGAACTCTCCCAGGAGCTTCCCGGGACTGGTTCCATACGATTCCATATGATTTGGTAAATTTTGCATGCGATATATCTTATGCGATCCCAGCCATGCCCGCGGGAACCGACATATCACGAGTGCAGCACTTAAGACACAAAGCGTAGTGTTCCTTTTCTATAATTCTGTGTAACAATTAGAGATGAGCGCCTGAAATTTTTCGGGTTTTGTGTTTTGGTTTTGGGTTCGGTTCCGCGGCCGTGTTTTGGGTTCGAACGCGTTTTGGCAAAACCTCACCGAATTTTTTTTGTCGGATTCGGGTGTGTTTTGGATTCGGGTGTTTTTTTCAAAAAACACTAAAAAACAGCTTAAATCATAGAATTTGGGGGTCATTTTGATCCCAAAGTATTATTAACCTCAAAAACCATAATTTACACTCATTTTCAGTCTATTCTGAATACCTCACACCTCACAATATTATTTTTAGTCCTAAAATTTGCACCGAGGTCGCTGTGTGAGTAAGATAAGCGACCCTAGTGGCCGACACAAACACCGGGCCCATCTAGGAGTGGCACTGCAGTGTCACGCAGGATGTCCCTTCCAAAAAACCCTCCCCAAACAGCACATGACGCAAAGAAAAAAAGAGGCGCAATGAGGTAGCTGTGTGAGTAAGATTAGCGACCCTAGTGGCCGACACAAACACCGGGCCCATCTAGGAGTGGCACTGCAGTGTCACGCAGGATGTCCCTTCCAAAAAACCCTCCCCAAACAGCACATGACGCAAAGAAAAAAAGAGGCGCAATGAGGTAGCTGACTGTGTGAGTAAGATTAGCGACCCTAGTGGCCGACACAAACACCGGGCCCATCTAGGAGTGGCACTGCAGTGTCACGCAGGATGTCCCTTCCAAAAAACCCTCCCCAATCAGCACATGATGCAAAGAAAAAGAAAAGAAAAAAGAGGTGCAAGATGGAATTGTCCTTGGGCCCTCCCACCCACCCTTATGTTGTATAAACAAAACAGGACATGCACACTTTAACCAACCCATCATTTCAGTGACAGGGTCTGCCACACGACTGTGACTGATATGACGGGTTGGTTTGGACCCCCCCCAAAAAAGAAGCAATTAATCTCTCCTTGCACAAACTGGCTCTACAGAGGCAAGATGTCCACCTCATCTTCACCCTCCGATATATCACCGTGTACATCCCCCTCCTCACAGATTATCAATTCGTCCCCACTGGAATCCACCATCTCAGCTCCCTGTGTACTTTGTGGAGGCAATTGCTGCTGGTCAATGTCTCCGCGGAGGAATTGATTATAATTCATTTTAATGAACATCATCTTCTCCACATTTTCTGGATGTAACCTCGTACGCCGATTGCTGACAAGGTGAGCGGCGGCACTAAACACTCTTTCGGAGTACACACTTGTGGGAGGGCAACTTAGGTAGAATAAAGCCAGTTTGTGCAAGGGCCTCCAAATTGCCTCTTTTTCCTGCCAGTATAAGTACGGACTGTGTGACGTGCCTACTTGGATGCGGTCACTCATATAATCCTCCACCATTCTATCAATGTTGAGAGAATCATATGCAGTGACAGTAGACGACATGTCCGTAATCGTTGTCAGGTCCTTCAGTCCGGACCAGATGTCAGCATCAGCAGTCGCTCCAGACTGCCCTGCATCACCGCCAGCGGGTGGGCTCGGAATTCTGAGCCTTTTCCTCGCACCCCCAGTTGCGGGAGAATGTGAAGGAGGAGATGTTGACAGGTCGCGTTCCGCTTGACTTGACAATTTTGTCACCAGCAGGTCTTTCAACCCCAGCAGACCTGTGTCTGCCGGAAAGAGAGATCCAAGGTAGGCTTTAAATCTAGGATCGAGCACGGTGGCCAAAATGTAGTGCTCTGATTTCAACAGATTGACCACCCGTGAATCCTTGTTAAGCGAATTAAGGGCTGCATCCACAAGTCCCACATGCCTAGCGGAATCGCTCCCTTTTAGCTCCTTCTTCAATGCCTCCAGCTTCTTCTGCAAAAGCCTGATGAGGGGAATGACCTGACTCAGGCTGGCAGTGTCTGAACTGACTTCACGTGTGGCAAGTTCAAAGGGCATCAGAACCTTGCACAACGTTGAAATCATTCTCCACTGCACTTGAGACAGGTGCATTCCACCTACTATATCGTGCTCAATTGTATAGGCTTGAATGGCCTTTTGCTGCTCCTCCAACCTCTGAAGCATATAGAGGGTTGAATTCCACCTCGTTACCACTTCTTGCTTCAGATGATGGCAGGGCAGGTTCAGTAGTTTTTGGTGGTGCTCCAGTCTTCTGTACGTGGTGCCTGTACGCCGAAAGTGTCCCGCAATTTTTCTGGCCACCGACAGCATCTCTTGCACGCCCCTGTCGTTTTTTAAAAAATTCTGCACCACCAAATTCAAGGTATGTGCAAAACATGGGACGTGCTGGAATTTGCCCATATTTAATGCACACACAATATTGCTGGCGTTGTCCGATGCCACAAATCCACAGGAGAGTCCAATTGGGGTAAGCCATTCCGCGATGATCTTCCTCAGTTGCCGTAAGAGGTTTTCAGCTGTGTGCGTATTCTGGAAAGCGGTGATACAAAGCGTAGCCTGCCTAGGAAAGAGTTGGCGTTTGCGAGATGCTGCTACTGGTGCCGCCGCTGCTGTTCTTGCGGCGGGAGTCCATACATCTACCCAGTGGGCTGTCACAGTCATATAGTCCTGACCCTGCCCTGCTCCACTTGTCCACATGTCCGTGGTTAAGTGGACATTGGGTACAACTGCATTTTTTAGGACACTGGTGAGTCTTTTTCTGACGTCCGTGTACATTCTCGGTATCGCCTGCCTAGAGAAGTGGAACCTAGATGGTATTTGGTAACGGGGGCACACTGCCTCAATAAATTGTCTAGTTCCCTGTGAACTAACGGCGGATACCGGACGCACGTCTAACACCAACATAGTTGTCAAGGACTCAGTTATCCACTTTGCAGTAGGATGACTGCTGTGATATTTCATCTTCCTCGCAAAGGACTGTTGAACAGTCAATTGCTTACTGGAAGTAGTACAAGTGGGCTTACGACTTCCCCTCTGGGATGACCATCGACTCCCAGCGGCAACAACAGCAGCGCCAGCAGCAGTAGGCGTTACACGCAAGGATGCATCGGAGGAATCCCAGGCAGGAGAGGACTCGTCAGAATTGCCAGTGACATGGCCTGCAGGACTATTGGCATTCCTGGGGAAGGAGGAAATTGACACTGAGGGAGTTGGTGGGGTGGTTTGCGTGAGCTTGGTTACAAGAGGAAGGGATTTACTGGTCAGTGGACTGCTTCCGCTGTCACCCAAAGTTTTTGAACTTGTCACTGACTTATTATGAATGCGCTGCAGGTGACGTATAAGGGAGGATGTTCCGAGGTGGTTAACGTCCTTACCCCTACTTATTACAGCTTGACAAAGGGAACACACGGCTTGACACCTGTTGTCCGCATTTCTGGTGAAATACCTCCACACCGAAGAGCTGATTTTTTTGGTATTTTCACCTGGCATGTCAACGGCCATATTCCTCCCACGGACAACAGGTGTCTCCCCGGGTGCCTGACTTAAACAAACCACCTCACCATCAGAATCCTCCTGGTCAATTTCCTCCCCAGCGCCAGCAACACCCATATCCTCCTCATCCTGGTGTACTTCAACACTGACATCTTCAATCTGACTATCAGGAACTGGACTGCGGGTGCTCCTTCCAGCACTTGCAGGGGGCGTGCAAATGGTGGAAGGCGCATGCTCTTCACGTCCAGTGTTGGGAAGGTCAGGCATCGCAACCGACACAATTGGACTCTCCTTGTGGATTTGGGATTTCAAAGAACGCACAGTTCTTTGCGGTGCTTTTGCCAGCTTGAGTCTTTTCAGTTTTCTAGCGAGAGGCTGAGTGCTTCCATCCTCATGTGAAGCTGAACCACTAGCCATGAACATAGGCCAGGGCCTCAGCCGTTCCTTGCCACTCCGTGTGGTAAATGGCATATTGGCAAGTTTACGCTTCTCCTCCGACAATTTTATTTTAGGTTTTGGAGTCCTTTTTTTACTGATATTTGGTGTTTTGGTTTTGACATGCTCTGTACTATGCCATTGGGCATCGGCCTTGGCAGACGACGTTGCTGGCATTTCATCGTCTCGGCCATGACTAGTGGCAGCAGCTTCAGCACGAGGTGGAAGTGGATCTTGATCTTTCCCTAATTTTGGAACCTCAACATTTTTGTTCTCCATATTTTAATAGGCACAACTAAAAGGCACCTCAGGTAAACAATGGAGATGGATGGATTGGATACTAGTATACAATTATGGACGGGCTGCCGAGTGCCGACACAGAGGTAGCCACAGCCGTGAACTACCGCACTGTACTGTGTCTGCTGCTAATATATAGACTGGTTGATAAAGAGATAGTATACTCGTAACTAGTATGTATGTATAAAGAAAGAAAAAAAAACCACGGTTAGGTGGTATATACAATTATGGACGGGCTGCCGAGTGCCGACACAGAGGTAGCCACAGCCGTGAACTACCGCACTGTACTGTGTCTGCTGCTAATATATAGACTGGTTGATAAAGAGATAGTATACTCGTAACTAGTATGTATGTATAAAGAAAGAAAAAAAAACCACGGTTAGGTGGTATATACAATTATGGACGGGCTGCCGAGTGCCGACACAGAGGTAGCCACAGCCGTGAACTACCGCACTGTACTGTGTCTGCTGCTAATATATAGACTGGTTGATAAAGAGATAGTATACTCGTAACTAGTATGTATGTATAAAGAAAGAAAAAAAAACCACGGTTAGGTGGTATATACAATTATGGACGGGCTGCCGAGTGCCGACACAGAGGTAGCCACAGCCGTGAACTACCGCACTGTACTGTGTCTGCTGCTAATATATAGACTGGTTGATAAAGAGATAGTATACTCGTAACTAGTATGTATGTATAAAGAAAGAAAAAAAAACCACGGTTAGGTGGTATATACAATTATGGACGGGCTGCCGAGTGCCGACACAGAGGTAGCCACAGCCGTGAACTACCGCACTGTACTGTGTCTGCTGCTAATATATAGACTGGTTGATAAAGAGATAGTATACTCGTAACTAGTATGTATGTATAAAGAAAGAAAAAAAAACCACGGTTAGGTGGTATATACAATTATGGACGGGCTGCCGAGTGCCGACACAGAGGTAGCCACAGCCGTGAACTACCGCACTGTACTGTGTCTGCTGCTAATATATAG